>NW_010361930.1:337201-351368 GCF_000414095.1 Morus notabilis | reverse complement strand
ATTATTTATTTAATATATTAAATACTATTACATGTTTTTAAAAATGAAATCACTAAACGCAGTGTCAATTTTTTTTTTTAAAACTAAAATCAATCTCTAAATAAAACTACCAAACGCATTTTCAGAACTAATTCAAAAATGAAAATAAAA
Source organism: Morus notabilis (assembly GCF_000414095.1). Classification (NCBI taxonomy): domain Eukaryota; kingdom Viridiplantae; phylum Streptophyta; class Magnoliopsida; order Rosales; family Moraceae; genus Morus; species Morus notabilis. The sequence continues at coordinate 351,218 of NW_010361930.1, read as the reverse complement.
ACGTTTTCATTTTCGTACAGAAAACAAAAACGTTTTGGAACCAATTCCAAACGCACCCATAAATTTTATCCGTTTGTTTTCAACATATTCAAATAAAAAGAGATGTCGCTGCATTACTTTTTTTTCTATCTGATGTAAAACTAATCCTATGAGATGTACTTTCTCGAGAATGTAAAAATTACAATTTTTATACCAAACGTGAAAATATGAGAAGATTTCCATTATCATCAAAATATTACCCCATACTAAACGTAAATTTTTTAGTGTTGAGAACATACATTTAACGAAAAATTTTAAAATCTCAACTCAAATGTAACACAAAATTTTCAGCTCCTCACCTTTCAATTCTTTAAATATAATAAAAATTTAAGCAAAAACACATTACAACAATTTCATAAATACACTGAGTTGACTATCAAACTTAAAAATTTAAGGGCAATTTGCTAAACAATCACATGTTTGGAGAGACAATTGTGCCGAAAATCCTAAAATTTCGACAGGTAGAACAGTGATTTGTGATGCATAAAACCACATCGATTCTGAATGCTGACCCAGGCCTTTGACGAATACATAAACGGCGATTCTTTGTCGTTATTTCTCCACCGCTTCCCAATTCTGAGATACACACTAGAGCCTCTCTCCAAAATCCTTTGTTAATCTCTCTCCATGGCCAACCGTGCCGGCTCATCCTCTGCCCCTCGGGTAACACACCCAAAATCACCTCTTTATACCTACATATACATATATACACAAACATGTTGTTTTTTCTTAATCTCTAATAAGCTTTTCTCAATCATATTCATCAGGAAAATCCCCCCACAGAAGAAGGAGAAGAAGAATTGATATATGGAGGTGAATCAGGTTGGGTAGAGGCTCGTACCTCCTGCGATCACTTGTCTTCCCTGTCGTTTGATCTCACTCACATTCCCACACCAGATACTCCTTGCCACATGTAAGCAGTTCTTAATTTTTAACTTTTCCTTACAACTTTGATATTTAGTTATTTACGACGCTTATGAACCATCTCTTCTTTTAGCAATCACAAATTTATTTATTTATTTTTTTAAAGTTGTGAGCACCCAGATGAGAATTGGCTCTGTTTATGCTGCAAAGAGGTTCTGTGTAGCCGTTTTGTTAACAAGCACATGCTCAACCATTATCACAATACAAGTCATTCTTTGGCACTTAGCTACAGGTAACCATCTAATTACCCATTTCTTTAGAATTCTCTCTCTCTCTCTCTCTCTCTCTCTCTGTGTGGAAGGTTTGAATTTATTTGTCTTGTTATCTTTCCTTGTGGGGTTTGGAAAACAGTGATTTATCAGTTTGGTGCTTCTCCTGCGACGCCTATTTAGATGCTCAAGTGATCCGGCAACTCCGTCCTGTCTATGAAACGGCTTACCTACTCAAATTTGGCGAGGCCCCACCTTCCAGGGCAGTCTAACCCAGGGCCGGTCAAAGTAGAACGGAAACCGTTGAACCGGACCAATCCTGCGGTCGGACATTAATGCCACCATGACAAATGTTCCGAGGTTCAAGGAATATCTATACATGATGTTTAGCATTTAGTAACATGTTTTGTTTTGTGTCTATCTAATATCTCTCTAGTTTTCACGGGAAATGTGTTGTACTTTCTTGGGGTCTGAAAATTCAGTACTAAATGTTTTAAGAACACTGTTTTCTATTTTATACATGTTGTGTACTTTGGCTATGTTCGAGTGGAATTGCCAACATTAAGTCAGTTGCAAGAGTAAAATATAAACATTGTATTTCAATCATCACAAGTCTTAAGCTGCTTCCGTCAACAAAGCGAGTACTAAAACAGCTTGGCTATCCAGAAAATTATACAGATGGATCATACAAAGTTAACTTGGATGCCCCTCCACCATGAGATTTATAAAATGATTAGTACGATCACCGATATAAACGGCTATTACAACATTATAGAAACCCATCACAGGGTTAGAATAAGTATGATAATGTTAATTTGTAGCACCAGGGAAGACTAATGTTTCTCCTAGCACATCGCACTCACGGTTCTCGCATTCCGCCTTGCCCCACCTCGCCTCAACCCGCTCACAGGGAAACACCGGTTTTCCAATGCTGCAGCAGGCATTCTCGCATTAGCAACAAGAAAAACTAAAGTAGTTTGTCTAGGGGGACAGAATTCTATAAGATATCTGGTTTGCCCGAGTGACAAAATACTAGGCAAATTGGAATGACTGGTGATCTAAATTCTATTTTAGCAACTTAACACACTTTTTATATCCACCACTGCATAAGGTATTGAACGAATTGAGTCGATATGGTCAAAGAACGAAGAATACCTTCGGTTAACGAGATTATGCACATAACAGAGCCACTGGGAGAACTCAGCTTGGGATCCAACTTGTACAGGGTTTTCTCTGACAGATACAAATACCAAATAAAATTAGAAAGAAGGGGCTTTAGGAGAATATCTTCATTTTCAAATTTAATGCAGCAGCATATCACATAATGAGATCAAAGATAAATAGTTTTCTAAATGCACAGGGATGATTTGATACTCATGTAACTATAAAGAAAAAAGAAAGTGTAATCCAATTTGCATTCATGTTCTGTAGATGCTGTCTCGGCAATTATCTTTTGCAATGACAAACTAACTAATGAACGCCAGTTATGGCACTCAGGTATCATTGCGAAGAATAATTTTGTTACGCCCCCAAAATCGATAGCATAGGACTTACTAGAGTGACAATATAAAGGGCTTGTTGGACATGGCTTCCTAGTCAAAAGCTGCTTAAGCAGAAGTGTTTGGATGTATTAGAATTTTAGCATATTGTCATATTTTATGTATTTCAAATATTCCTTTTTTTTGTTTTTCTGTTATGCCAGCTGTCTTGTGAGGTAAGGATTGTGTGAACCAAATCCAAGGCCTCTCTATATATGTTTTCTCGGTTGTACCTCTTCTTGAGTAATGAAAGATAGTTTCTTATTCTTCTTCATTTCTCTTTCATTCTTCTAATATGGTATCAGAGATTTAATCATCTGCTCTTTCTTCTTCTCTCTTCTGACTCATTTCTTCTCCTTCCTTCTGACCCATGGCTCGTGGTGGCCAGAATAACAATAATAACACAAATCGATTTTAGCCTCTCACCCCTACTTCTTCTCCTACTACCCAATCCATTCCAAATCCAGCCGCCATGGATAACATCAATAGCCCTTTTCTTCTTCACAGTGGCGATCACCCAGGATTAACTCTCGTCTCTCATATACTCACTGGTCCGAACTACAATACCTGGAGCCGTGCCATGCTTATGGCACTCAATGCCAAAAATAAGCTCGGATTTGTTCATGGTTCTCTTCAGCAGCCCGCCTTTGTTGATCCCACCGCTGGTATTTGGTCTCAGTGCAACAGTATGGTGACCTCTTGGTTGCTTAATGCCGTCTCCAAATAGATTGCTGACAGTCTCCTTTACCTTGACAGCGCTCACGCAGTTTGGGCCGATCTCCACGAACGATTTCGTCAGAGTAATGCTCCACGCATTTTTCAGATCAAACAACAGCTTCATGATCTCTCACAGGCCTCTCCGGATCTCAACACTTATTTCACTCGGCTGAAAATTCTTTGGGATGAACTTAAGAATTTTCAACCCGTTCCCATTTGTCAATGTGGAGGTATGAAGGCATGGATGGATTATCAACAACAAGAGCATGTGATGCAATTTCTCATGGGTCTCAATGACTCATATTCTGGGACAAGAGGCCAGATCCTAATGCTGGATCCTTTGCCCTCTGTTGCAAAGGTGTTCAATCTGGTCGTTTAGGAGGAACGACAAGGCACCATCAGTTCCATTCCCACTGCTCCAAGGGATTCTTTGGCCTTCAGCGTCCCTTCATCACAACCACCCCTTCTTCCGACTCCAAATGTTCCTGTTGCGGCGGTTTCATCTTCTCAGTCTCAGCCCAAACGTGACCGTCCGATCTACTTTCATTGTGGACTAACGGGCCATTCTGTGGATCAGTGCTACAAACTTCATGGTTTCCCACCTGGTTACAAGCCCAAGCCTAAGGCCCAAGCCCAAGGCCCAAGCCCACCAAAGCTCCATTCAATGATGTGAGACTTCTCGCCTCACTACCTCTGCTTCTACCGCTGCTACAGCAACAACTTTCTCTCCTCCGTCTGACCAGCTCTCCACTGATCAGGTTCAGCAACTCATTGCCTACCTCAGCTCGCAACTTCAGCTTCGTGGTGCCTCCACATCTGGATCTCAATCGGCTATGGATCCTTCTGTGTCCCATGTCAATGGTAATCTCTCCACTGTTCTTTCTCTTTCGCATCCATCTGTTCCGCCCCAAACTTGGGTTATTGATTCTAGTGCCACACACCATGTATGTTGCTCTCTCTCTCTCTTTTCTCACTCAAAAATAATTCACCACACTACAATCACCCTTCCTAATAGTCAAACTGTTGATATTACTCGAATTGGTACTGTTCCTTTATCTGATTCCTTGATTCTGCACAATGTCTTATTTGTTCCCCTGTTCTCTTTTAATCTTCTCAGTGTGAGTGCTCTTACCCTCAGCCATTCCTGTCGTGTTAAGTTTTCTTCCGCTTCTTGTATCATTCAGGACCTTACTCGGGGCTTGACAATTGGGAGGGGTAGCAGACACAACAATCTTTACTTTTTAGAACTAGGAGCTCCAATTTGTAATTCCATGTTTTCTTGTTCTGTATTGTCAAAGCATGATGTATGGCATTTTCGCCTAGGACATTCATCTCCTGTAAAACTTCAAATGCTTCATAATGAATTACAAATTCATGGTTCTCTTTCAAATTTTTCACCTCATTGTCGCATCTATCACATGGCTAAACAAAAACGACTTCCGTTTATTTCGCATAACCATATGTCTGATAAGCCCTTTGATTTGATACGTATTGATATTTGGGGCTTTTTTCATGTTGCAACTACCTTTGGGCATCAATATTTCCTCACTATTGTTGATGATTACACTAGAGCTACTTGGGTTTACCTTTTGCATGCAAAATCTGATGTGCCCATTTTTCCAAATTTTTACACCCTTATTCAAACTCAATATGGCGCTCCTATAAAATCTATCCATTCTGATAATGCCCCTGAGTTAGCTTTCACTGATTTTTTCCGCTCTAAAGGCATCCTTCCTTATCATTCTTGTGTTGACACACCGGAACAAAATTCCGTTGTTGAACGCAAACATCAACATATCCTTAATGTGGCACGCGCCCTTTTTTTTCATTCTTATGTCCCACTTTGTTATTGGGGTGATTGTGTTATGACAACGGTCTATTTAATTAATCGCACTCCCTCACCCTTGTTGTCCAACAAGACACCTTTTGAACTTTTAAATCACAAAAAGCCTTCTTATGCTCATTTACGTACATTCGGTTGTCTTTGTTATGGTTCAACTCTTCCTCGTCATCGCACTAAATTCACTCCTCGGGCTTGAAGCTCTGTGTTCCTTGGCTATCCCTTCGGATACAAATGATACAAACTTCTTGATTTGGAAAGCAATAAAATCTACATATCCCGGAATGTGCAGTTTCATGAAACCATCTTTCCTTTCGTCAACTCTCAACCACCATCTGTCCTTCATGACTTCTTTAGTCATCGTGTCCTTCCCACTCCTATCTCTACTCCATCCGAGTATCCTAGTGCTCCATTCGTGCCTACTTCTGCTCCCTATGGCCCTATATCAACTCCTGCCCTTGATCATTCTATCACTTCATCCTGTCCTCGTCGCATTATAAAACCACCCTCTTATTTGTCAGATTACCATTGTTATCTCGCCACTCATGATTCCCCTGCTTCGGCAGTCTCCTCCTCCACCTCAACTCCATATCCTCTCTCTTCCTTTCTTAGCTATCACAAGCTTTCTTCACCATTCCGTCACTTTATCTTGACTATTTCCTCACACACGGAACCTAAGTCATTTTCCCACGCCATTAAGAATCCGTTGTGGCGTGATGCCATGAATATGGAGCTGCAGGCTTTGGAAGAAATGGGACATGGTCCATTGTCTCGCTACCTCCTGGTAAGCATTCCGTGGGATGTAAATGGGTCTAAATTTCATGCAGATGGTACTGTGGATCGTTATAAAGCCCGTCTTGTGGCCAAAGGGTTTACGCAACAAGAAGGTATTGACTTCCTTGACACCTTTTCCCCTGTTGCCAAAATTGTTACTGTTAAAGTTTTGCTTTCGTTAGCTGCTGTTTCGGGTTGGTCTCTTACCTAACTTGATGTCACCAATGCATTTCTTCATGGTGACCTTACTGAAGAGATCTATATGGCTTTGCCTCCTAGTTACGCTCGTCGCAAGGGGGAGACCTTACCTTCCAATGCTGTTTGTAGGCTTCATAAGTCTTTATATGGGCTGCGACAAGCATCTCGACAATGGTTTCATAAGTTTTCTACTGTTTTGATTTCGAAAGGTTTTACTCAATCCGCCTGTGACCATTCTTCATTCATCAAAGCTTGTGGGCATTCCTTTTTGGTACTCTTGGTATATGTCAATGATATTATCATTGCTAGCAATGATCAAGAATTAGTGGATGCTCTTAAGTTAACATTGAGCAAACGATTTAAGATGAAAGATTTGGGTGCTCTACGATAGTTTTTGGGTCTTGAAGTTGCTCGTTCCAGTACTGGAATATCTATCTGCCAACGGAAATATGCACTGGAATTGCTCTCTGATCCATGGTATTTGGGGTGTAAACCGGCTTCTGTTCCTATGGAACCGAACCTCAAATTATCCGCTTCGGATGGCGAAATGCTCACTGACCCTACCAGTTACAGACGGCTGATTGGCAAGTTGATTTATCTCACCATTACCAGGCTTGATCTCAGTTATTCGGTTAATCGCCTCAGTTAATTCTTAGCTGCTCCGCGAACTCCACATTGTTACACCCGAGCCTAGGAAGAATAAATATGAACGGATGTATTCTAGAGGAGCTCGCAACGTCTTCGGTTGGGGAAGGGATGTGAGTGCGTGAGGTAGTTGCTGAGCTGGATTATAGGCAGGTAGGCTAGGCTAGGGGATAGTGGCTAGGGAGGAGGTAGAGAGTAGGGAGGTTACAACGGATTGAGGGGTTCTTAAGGGGGAATCGGAGAGAGAGAGAGACACGTTGAGAGAATATTGTTTTTACCATTTTTGTATTCTTGGCCGAGCTGAGCTCGTGGTTGTTCCAGGGACGATTAATGAATTGGATCCTTTGGTTGAGGATCCTTCAGTAGTCTATCTGTGGTGTTCTTGTGTTGTTGTGTGTGAATTCGTGTTGCAGGTACTCGGAGCCCAACAGTTTGGTATCAGAGCGCATCCACGGTCTAGGTGAGAAGAGAATGACGAAGGGGGTTACTCAGGGCGATCGGGTGGAGAAATTGGAAAAGAAGTTGGATGAACTAACGGAGAAGTTGACGGGGTTCGACCGACTGGAGGAGTGCCTCAAGGGCTTACCTCAATTGGTGACTAACCTCGTCAATGAGGGCTTCGAGAGCTTCAGTCGCGAGAAGCCGGACTCCGCGACGAAGGAACGAGGGAAGGAGGCGGCCACCGCTTCCGCCACCGGAGCAGAGGAGGCAAACGCCGTCGCAGGGCAAAGTGAACCATGGGATCTGACTTCTGCAGATTTTCCCCCGGCCAGGCGACCACAGTACACGGTGCGAACGGATGGGCTGCGACCTCAGGGGGCGACACTAGACAGAGAGCAACCAGCCGCTTGGACGGGAGGCCGTTACCATCAGGAGAGGAGGCGCGGTCCGGAGCGCTGGGAGCTCGGGGGAGACCGTCGCAAGACAGGAGAGGAAGTGCCGCCTTGGGCTGGTGGTGAACCTCCCAACTTTGTTCCCCAGCGCCGGCGATTAGGGGGCAGCCCACCTCGGGTGGATTTACCATCTTTTGATGGAGAGGGGTGGCCGGTATGGGAGAGACGGGTGGAGCGTTACTTCCGGGTCCATATGATCCGACCCGATGCTAGGGTCCATATGGTGGCAGATTACCTCATAGGTAGAGCATGGGAGTATTACGAGTGGGTCATGGAGGAGGAACCAGGCATGGACTGGGAGGAGCTAAAACTCTCCTTCGGGCAGCGTTTTGGGCCTAAAGAATTCAGATCCGTTCAGGAGCAATTGGTGGGCGTGAGACAGCTGGGCTCGTTGGCGGAATATGGGGAACAATTTCAGGAATTGTCAGCCCGTATCCAAGGAATGGATCGAGGGACTACCTTAGGAATTTTCTTGAATGGGCTGAGTCAAGATCTGCAGGACGATGTCCGGATGTCGCAGCCTAGGAGTGTACACGAGGCAATCCAACTGGGCCTGCAGCTGGAGCACAAAATGAAGGCCCAGGGAACACGTGGAAGAGTAAACCACGTGTTCCAACCCAGCCCACATCACCAAACGACAGGTCATTTGGCAACTAACAAGTGGGGAACAGCCCTGGTTAGCAACCCGCGTCCCTCATATGAGCAGACCTACAGAGTTGCTGGACCGGGACCGAGAGAGGGCGGCGGTGGCCCAAGTCCGGCACAACTGGAACGTCAACGGCGGAAGGATAATCGGGAGTGTTTCCGGTGCGGAGAGCCGTGGGTGGGCGGCCACCGGTGCAAGACCAGTACGCTCAGGATGCTCGAAACGGCGCCCGAGGAGGAGGACGAGTCTGAGAAGAAGGCGACACCGCCGGAGGAAGGCCGTGGCGGAACCGACTCTGAGGAGGAAGAAGGGTTGCTGCTCTTCCAACCGGACCTTAGGTTGCAGGCCTTAGCAGGAATCAATGGAGGCGACACCTTGAAGTTGTACGGCCACATACATGGAAAAAAGGTAACCATTCTAATCGACAGTGGGGCAAATTCTTCTTTTATCAGTTGGAACAGGGTTAGGGAATTAAAATTGACGGTGCTCCCGATTCCGGAATACGCAGTAAAGGTAGGTGATGGTTACTGCATGACAATTGGGAGCATGTGCCGTGGAGTGTGTGTGGAAGTGTCTGAGTTGGAGTTTGAACTGGACTTATACCCTTTTGAAATTCCGGGAGTGAATGTAGTCTTAGTAGCGGGTTGGCTCAGACAGCTGGGCACCTTTAAAGCGAACTGTAGACAGATGTGGTTAGAGTTTGAACTGGAAGGGAAGGTACATCGACTGATTGGGGTGTCGGCGTTATCCCGCGAGTCTGGGGGCCGCCGTGGCCAAAATGGCTAGGAAGGGCGAAGAGTGTTATATGATACAGTGGCAAAGTGCTCCTTCTCCCACTGCCGGGAATGGCAAGGCAACGAAGCCTTTTGTGGAGTAGTTGGAAAAGGAATATGGGACGGTGTTTTCTGGAAAATTGGAATTACCACCATCGAGAACGGGGGATCATGCCATCCTACTACACCCGGGGGCAAAACCCCCAAATATCAGGCCATATCGTTATCCCCACGCATAGAAGAATGAGATAGAGCGCTTAATAGCCGACATGACAGTGGCAGGGATTATTCGACCCAGGCAAAGCCCATATTCGAGTCCGGTGCTATTGGTCCGCAAGAAGGACGGAAGTTGGCGGTTTTGTGTGAACTATCGGGAATTGAACAAGTTGACAGTGCCGGACAAATTTCCAATTCTTATAATCGAAGAATTGTTAGACGAGCTTCACGGAGCATCTTGCTTTTCCAAGCTCAATTTAAAGAGTGGTTACCACCAAATACGCATGAGGCGGGAAGATATCGAGAAAACGACATTTCGGACGCATGAGGGGCACTATGAATTCTTGGTTATGCCTTTTGGGCTCACGAACGCTCCGGCTACCTTTCAAGCAATGATGACCGAGTTGTTCAAACCCCTACTTCAGAAATTTGTTCTAGTTTTTCTGGATGACATATTAATTTACAGCCACAGCCCACAGGAGCATTTTGGCCATCTACGCACCGTTTTGGGGCTGCTGAAGGAAGGGAGTTTTGTGCTCAACCTGAAAAAAAGTCTGTTTTTCCAAGAGTCGGTGGAATACTTGGGACATCGCATTTCCCAGAAAGGGGTGGCAGCAGATCCGGGAAAAATTCAGGCCATGGTGGAATGGCCTACTCCAACCACAGTAAAAGGGGTGCGAGGGTTCCTTGATTTGACGGGATACTACCGTCGTTTTGTGAAGGATTACGGTGCCATAGCACGGCCCTTGACGGAGTTGTTAAAGAAGGGAGAGTTCACTTGGTCGGAGGAGGCACAGCGGGCATTCCAGGAACTCAAACGGAGGATGACAGAGACCCCAGTCCTTGCTCTACCCGACTTCAATGACACTTTTAAGGTGGAGACGGATGCATCAGGGGCTGGAATAGGGGCAGTCCTACTGCAGCAAGGGCGACCGGTGGCTTATTTTAGCAAGGGGTTGTCGCCTAGAATAATGGCGAAGTCGGTTTACGAGAGGGAACTTATGGCCCTGGTTCTAGCCATCCAGAAATGGAGAGCTTACCTCCTTGGCAGGAAATTTGTGGTACGCACGGATCAAAAGTCTCTCCGTTTCCTTTTGGAACAGCGGATTAGTACTCCGGCGCAACAAAAGTGGTTGGTAAAGTTGATGGGGTTTGAGTTTGACATTCACTACCGTGCCGGAAGAGAGAACGTCGTGGCGGATGCGTTGTCTCGACGGGGTGGATGGGCGCTAGGAGGGGAGCTCTTGGCTATCTCGGGACCCTAATTTCTAGACACGGCGGTCGTAGAGCAAGAGATAGCCACAGATGCCAAGCTTTGCTCCCTCAAGGAGGAGTTGGGCCGCGGGGAGGCACAAGGCAGCCATTACACAGTGGAGAGTGGTGTGTTGCTGCATCGGGGCCGGATTGTAATTCCAGCGGGATCCCAGCTCAAGCAACAGTTATTGGAGGAATTTCACTCAACTCCAACTGGGGGACACGCCGGTACTCTAAGGACGTACAAGAGAATTAGCGCTAACATGTATTGACCGGGTATCGCAAAGGATGTGCAACGGTTTGTTGCCGAGTGTGGGGTTTGTCAACAACACAAGGTGGAGTCAACGAGTCCGGCCGGGTTACTACAGCCGCTGCCCATTCCCGAGGCAGTGTGGGAGGACATCTCGATGGATTTTATCGAGGCGCTGCCTAAATCCAATGGGCATGAGGTCATCTTCGTGGTGGTGGATCGCTTAACCAAATTCGCACATTTCATTGCACTTAAGCGGCCGTTCATTGCGAAGTTGGTGGCAAAGGTGTTTTGCCGGGAAGTGGTGCGCCTTCATGGCATGCCCAGGAGTATAGTGAGTGATCGGGATAAGATCTTCACTAGCCATTTTTGGAGAGAGCTATTATGTCTCCAACGGACCACCCTACGCATGAGCTCGGCATATCACCCCCAAACGGATGGTCAGACCGAGGTGCTTAACCGTTGTTTGGAGGCATATCTGAGATGCTTCACCAGTGGCCAACCTAGGCATTGGAGTAGGTGGCTGTGCTGGGCGGAATATTGGTACAACACCAATTTCCACGGTGCTACTCGCATGACACCATTCCAGGCACTCTATGGTCGGGCTCCCCCTACTTTGGCCCGCTACACAGGGGGCAGAACCGCAGTGGGTTCGGTGGATATGCAACTTTCAGAACGAGATGAGCAGCTAAAACAACTACGCTACAATTTGGAGCAGGCGCAGGAACGCATGAAGTGCTATGCGGATCAACGACGGGTGGAACGGGAGTTTCAGATTGGGGAGCTCACGTGGCTGAAACTACAACCCTATCGGCAGGGTACCGTGGCCCGGCGCACCAGCAACAAGTTAGCCCCAAAGTATCATGGCCCTTTTGAGGTAATCGGCAAGGTAGGCCCAGTGACCTATAGACTTCGGCTACCAGAGGGGTCCAGGGTGCATCCGGTTTTTCATGTGTCAATGCTTAAAAAGGTGGTCGGGGGGCGTGCGGTTTCGCAGGAACCAGTGGTTGTGGACACTGCAGCAGACATCCCTGAACCTCTGTTTCTAGAGAGTTTGCTGCAGGGGCGGCTGAGGAAGCATGGGGGGCAATCGGTGAAGGAAGTGCTGGTTAAGTGGCAGGGACGGTACATCGAGGACGCTACCTGGGAGGCTGTCGCAGAGCTGTAATTCCGTTTCCCTACCTTCGACCTTGAGGACAAGGTCTCTTTTGAGGAGGGGAGTAATGTTACACCCGAGCCTAGGAAGAATAAATATGAACGGATGTATTCTAGAGGAGCTCGCAACGTCTTCGGTTGGGGAAGGGATGTGAGTGCGTGAGGTAGTTGCTGAGCTGGATTATAGGCAGTTAGGCTAGGCTAGGGAATAGTGCCTAGAGAGTAGGGAGGTTACAACGGATTGAGGGGTTCTTAAGGGGGAATCGGTGAGAGAGAGAGACACGTTGAGAGAATATTGTTTTTACCGGAAGGGATGTGAGTGTGTGAGGTAGTTTCTGAGCTGGATTATAGGCAGTTAGGCTAGGCTAGGGAATAGTGCCTAGAGAGTAGGGAGGTTACAACGGATTGAGGGGTTCTTAAGGGGGAATCGGTGAGAGAGAGAGACACGTTGAGAGAATATTGTTTTTACCATTTTTGTATTCTTAGCCGAGCTGAGCTCGTGGTTGTTCCAGGGACGATTAATGAATTGGATCCTTTGGTTGAGGATCCTTCAGTAGTCTATCTGTGGTGTTCTTGTGTTGTTGTGTGTGAATTCGTGTTGCAGGTACTCGGAGCCCAACACACATCTCCAAGCAGCACTCCGCATCTTACAATATATCAAGAGAGCTCCAGGACAGGTCTTTTCTTTCCTTCTAATTCTACACTTCAACTTAAGCCTTTGCGGATTCTGATTAGGGGACTTGCCCTGATATACGTCGCTCTCTCACTGGTTTTTGTATTTTCCTTGGATCTTCACTCATTTCTTGGCGATCAAAGAAGCAGCAAGTTGTCTCTCGTTCTTCGGCAGAAGCTGAATATCGCTCCATTTCCAACACCACGTGTGAGATTGTCTGGCTCCTCGGTCTTCTTCGTGAACTGCGTGTTCACCATCATGGTCCGGCGTTACTTTATTGTGACAATCAGGCCGCTCTTCATATAGCAGCCAACCCCATCTATCATGAGCGCACCAAACATATCGAGATTGACTGTCATCTCGTGCGAGAAAAGACACAAGATGGGATCATTAAAACAATGCATGTAGCGACACACAATCAACTGGCAGATCCTTTTACCAAGGCCATACATTCTTCTCAATTTCATCTTCTCTTGAGCAAGATGAGAATTCACAATCTGTATTCTCCATCTTGAGGAGGAGTATTAGAATTTTAGCATATTGTCATATTTTATGTATTTCGAATATTCATGTTTTTTGTTTTTCTGTTATGCCAGCTGTCTTGTGAGGTAAGGATTGTGTGAACCAAATCCAAGGCCTCTCGATATATGTTTTCTCGGTTGTACCTCTTCTTGAGTAATGAAAGATAGTTTCTTATTCTTCTTCATTTCTCTTTCATTCTTCTAATAGGAGGATCTATTAGAACAACTTTGGCTCTCTAGAAAAACTTACAATTAAAGCCAAAAAGATATGACTTCTAAAAAAGTACTAGCACAATAATGGCTTGTCAAGTGCAAAATATGGTGCGTTTAGAATTGGTTTCAGATTGTTTTTGAAAACGTTTCTGCACGTCTTTTGAGACACGAAAATGAAAACGGTTTGCAAACCGTGTTTGTTAGCAAATGTTTTAAAAACGAAAACGAAAACAAAAAACAGTGGGTGCGTTTGGAATTGGTTCCAAAACGTTTTTATTTTTTGTATGAAAATGAAAACAAAAACGTTTTTATTTTCATTTTGGAATCATTTCTGAAATTGCGTTTGGTAGTTTTATTCAGAGATTGATTTCAGTTTTAAAAAAAACTGAAACTGCGTTTAGTGATTTAATTTTTAAAAACATGTAATAATATATTAAATAAATATTATTATTAATATATATTAAATGAACGTTAACAGAAGAGTGGGGGGGGGTGCAGTCGAAGAAGAGCAGCGGCGGCGGGCGAGGGGGGCCAGTCGG
>NW_010361930.1:284585-334647 GCF_000414095.1 Morus notabilis | reverse complement strand
GGGGTGGAGAAGAAAGAGAAGAAGAAAAAAAAAAAAAAGATCCGTTTTCAGAACTGAAAACGTGAAAATGAAAACAGGTTTTTTTCATTTTCACTTTTTCAGAAAAGACAAACATTTTTGTTTTTGTTTTTCAAAAACTTTTAAGCCAAACACATTTTCAGTTTGCATTTTCATTTTTTAGTCTTGAAAAACGTGAAAAATGAAAATGAAAACATAAACAAACAGGCCCAGTGAGAATGATTTTTGTGAATGAATTAGAAAACGGTTGAAAGTTATTTTTCCTTTTCTGTTTTCATTTTTTAGTACTTATCAACAATGTTATAATATATTAATTAATAATTATAACCAAACACGATTTCACTTTTTTATTATACTCGAAACAATGTCTTAAAAAATCAATCAAACGCAATTTCAGAATCGGACCTAGAATGATTCTCAAAACAATCTCATTTTTACTTTTGTACTGAAAACAAAATCATTTTGAAAACGTTACCAAACGGACCCATAGATTTTTGAAACGATATGACTTGTCACGAAAACAAAACAAAATACACACACATTATACACAAACAAATAAAAAGCATATACAAACAATTTTAACCTAGCATAGTAGCATGATCCATATCTGAAGGGAGTGATTGAAGAAGAAATAGGATACCTCAAAATTAGTTTGAAGTGTTCTGCACATTCTTTACAAGGGTACATGCGTGATAGTATTGACATCTGTATCCCATCATAATAAATAAATCTAAACATCTTATTCAAGAATAATAGACAGTTGGAGCGATAAAGTGGGAAAATGTATTACCAATTCTTTAACATCTTTCTTCTGTTGCCTTGTTGGTTTATCTGGGTACTGAATAGACAAATTAAAACCAAATAAAATAATCAAAGTCTAAGAAATACAGCCATTCAATAAATAGAATATGTAGCATGAGTGTTGACGTGATTTTCAAGGCACCATTTTGAAGCGAAGTGTTCCATAAGTCAATGGAAAAGGCAAAAGAAATAGGGGGGAAAAAAAGTCGTATGTAATGTGATAGAAGCAGAAAGAATGACTGTGGAACAATAAAATTTGGCAAAATAAAGTTGACATGTAAGAAGGAACATGACCATGCATGTTAAGAGTGTGAAGAAATACCCTGGCAGCAAGAGTGTGAAGAAATGTCCATGAAGCCCTACCAAGCTCTTCTTTCGACACCGGACCTGCAGTTTTTCCCTGAACAAATTACCATCATTAGGTTTCTACTATCACAAATCATAAAGTTCCCTTAACCAATTGTCAAATAAACAGACAAATTTAACTCTTAATATAGCTCCACAAGCGAGACTAATTACAGAAAACTTATTATGAAGTAAACAAAACAAGAAACACCCAAAAATAACTCAATTCGCTTAATGAAAAGCAAAAGACTTTCATTCAGGACTTATATCAAACAGTTGGTGAACTACTAAACTAAGCAACTTAAAAGACACAACAGCAAGAATCAAACTTGTGAATTAGTCATATACAGAAATGAAAAGGTCAAAATCCAAGTTCAGAATAGTTATATAGAGTAAACAGAATGCACCAAATAAGCGAAAAATTACCTTCACATCGTGGGACTGGAAAGCAGAGGAGTTTCTGGTGGATGGGTTGAGCTTGGAAGAGTGAGAGATAGAGGAGATTGGTTGTTGTTTAACGGTGGGCGATTGGTTATGAGGTTGGAGTTGGAGAGTTAAACTGGAGAGGTGAATTTGGATGAAGTTGGAAACTTTCTCGAAAGAATGTAGTATAAGCTGCAATGGATTCTCGGGCATTCTCGCCGAGAGAGAGGATAGGCGCAGGAAAAGAGGGTGATCTTCGCGAGTGTATTCGAGAAAACCAAAGCGGTTCACTGTCGGTAAACCGACTGCCGATTATATCTCTCTCTCGCTAATAAAAAGGTTGGTAAAGGCATGTTCTTTTGTCTAAAAAATTCAAAAAAAGACAACTCGAGTTTTAATTTTATTTAAGTTTACGTTCTTTTAAATTTTAACTTTATTCAACTTTATTTAACTTTATTCAAGTTACAACTTCAACTCAAGTTATAACTCAAAAACTACACTCAAGTTACACTCCAAAAGAACAACCCCTAAATTTCTCTGTTTTTTTTTTTTGCTTGAACAGTAAATTTCACAAATTTACACAAAAGAATTATTATCACTATTGTACTTAAATTTTAGAGTCATTTTTAATTTGCTCTCCAACTTTAAAAGTTTTTATTTTACATCTTAAACTTTAAATTTATCTCAATTAAGCCATATTATAAGAATTTCTATTAAAATCAAACGGAAAAATAAGAATTAAGCGTGGTCATGCAGTTTTTATCTGTTTCTTTTTAACATAAATTCAAACAGAAATGCTACGTGACTGCGTTATTATATATTTTTTCTAACTGTTTTTAATAGAAATTACAATATAAAAGGTTAAGTGGGAACAATTCAAAGTTTAGAAAGCAAAGTGAGAGTTTCAAAAGTTCAAGGGCAAACTGAGAATGACTCTAAAGATCATGGGCGACCAATGATAATAATCCTTATATAAAATAAAGGGTATAGTAGGTCAGTCTTACCGGTAGTGTCACTTCTTGGCCATTAAATTAAGTCAAAATCACATGAGATTGAAAAAATATACAGTACAAATAGTTTTTTATATAGATCTAACGACTGAAAATAAAGAACTACTAATAATTTATTTTTTTCTAGTCCTCTTAGAGAAACTCGTGAACATAAATTATATAGGAGTATGTGACTTAGAGATGGCAATAACCCCCACATGGATGTTCGGGGCCAGGATGGCGGACAATTATCAGGGATGGGACGATGACAAAATCTAGTTCTCCATTCGTGGTAGGGCAGGAATGAGGAAGTACTCCCCACCCTGCCTCCGCCTCGATCTTAATGTGTTATTTTTTATGTCTATATATATACACATAATCTTTTAAAATTACTTTTATCTTAAAAAAAGTAACCACATATTTTTAATTAGGGAAGAAAAACTATCAATTATAGTTTCTCGTACAAAAAAAAAAAGGACAATTACCAATCTTCTCCTATTATATTTACGCATATGAGTGCACTTTCTAGTCCCTCCTCATTCACTATTAAAGCTATTACCAATAGACAATAAAGCACAATTTACGATTAATGTTTTGATGTTTTTAAACTTTTTTTGCTTATGCGTTACTTATTACTTTTAGATTCAGTTTTGCAATAGGTTAAGAATTTGATTTTTAATATTGAACTTTTGATTTTGGCTTAAATTGATAATGAATTTTCACTTTATTTTTATTTTGAGTTGCTATAATTTTAAAATGTATAGTCTTATATTATGAAAAATTAAGCAGGTATAAAGAAGGTCCTTCTAATGGAGAACTCCCGACTTCGACCCGCTCCTCTTTAAGTGGGAATAGGGATGGAAATAAAGATAGTTTACGGGTGGGGATGGGGATGAAAAATCATCATCCACCCTTATTCTGCTCCATTGCCATATCTAATATAACCGGTGTTAAGGCGCTTTCTTATTTTTTTCTTTTTAAAGTTGAGAATTTTGTTAGAATGTCTTTTTTTTTTTTATGAAGTTAGAATGTCTATTAAAAGAAATGAAATTGTTAACAAATTTTATTTTTATTTCTTTTACAAAGAACATCATTCATAGTAAAAAAAATTGTTTCTAATTGTTCTATAATCATTTTATAAAGTAAAATATTTTTAAGTATTATCTACTAATAAAATTTTATTATTGTCAATTTTTATGTTATGGACATCTTATAAATAAAAATTGGGAGTTTTTTCCGTAAGACCAGAAAAATAAAATTATCAGTAGTTTCATTTTTTTAGTCATTTTTAGCTGTTAGATCTGCATCATAAACTGTCTATTATGTATATTTTTTCAATCTTATTTGATTTTATAAGATCTAATAATTAAAAAATTGATCCTACAGTTGGACGGTTTAACATAGATTGTCCCGAAATTTTTTTTGAAATATTATTGACTAATAAAATTTTCTCATCAAGTCACTTTTATGTTTATTATTTTTCAAAAAGAGAAATATATGTTATTTCGCCAAGTAGGCAAGTACAACAAAATGGCCACGGAATAATAAGTAATTAATAGCAAAAAATGAGATTAGCAAAAAAATGAGATTCACAAAAAAAAAAAAAAAAAAAGATACAAAAATAAAATGGGGACATTGATGATGTTACATGGGATTCTTCAATTATTTCGCACTCAAAACCCACGGAGCAATAGCCAATAATGCTAATTATCAAAAAAAAAAAAAACCCAAAAATGCTCAAGTGTCCGCCAATCTCCGTAGTCTTGCCATTCGTCCACGTGATAATACGTGCAATCTCTATGGTTGGGCATAACGTGTAAGCCAAATGTCAAACCTTTGACTTCTCCTTGTTCAAGAGATGAGCTTCTCCACCACTCCCAAAAAAAGATCTGGATTTGGCAAACTTCCCAAGATGTTTGGGATTCAAACTGTGTTTTACAACAGCTCCAAAACATTGAATCCCACAATTTAACTAAAGATCTCAAGAGTTCTCATTTTGGTAAATCCTCCAAAACAGGTATTATTACTATCTCCTCTCACAACTGAATCTTCCAGTTTTGGCAACTGTTTTTTGTTTTTCAACAATTTAGGCAAAGGCCATTTCAGTAAATTCGTTGAACTGCTTGTGACATCAAATTTTGCTTCCAATCATCTATTTAGTTTCTCCTTTTCCTGTGGATTGGTGAATAGGGAATGACAAGTAATGGCGAGAATATTGCTGTTATCAAGAAAACACCAAAACTTACTCTTCTTCCTCTTATTGCTTTGATATTCTATGATGTTTCTGGGGGTCCTTTTGGAGTTGAGGATTCAGTAAAGGCCGGTGGTGGACCTCTTTTGTCTTTGCTTGGTTTCTTGATATTTCCTTTCATTTGGAGCATCCCTGAAGCTTTGGTAACAGCAGAACTAGCCACAAGCTTCCCCGAAAATGGAGGGTATGTGCTTTGGATATCAACAGCATTTGGGCCATTCTGGGGGTTCCAAGAAGGGTTTTGGAAATGGTTTAGTGGGGTTATGGATAATGCCCTTTATCCTGTTTTGTTCCTTGATTATCTTAAGCACTCGATACCGATCTTCAATCGATTAGTAGCTCGAATTCCAGCTCTTTTGGGGCTTACAGTTTCATTGACTTACTTGAACTACCGAGGTCTGCATGTTGTCGGGTTTTCGGCTGTTGCTCTTGCCGTCTTCTCGCTTTTCCCCTTTGTTGTGATGGGTGTTCTTTCGATTCCTAGAATTAGTCCTAAGCATTGGCTTGTGGTGGACTTCAAGAAGGTGGACTGGAGAGGGTACTTCAATACCATGTTTTGGAATCTGAACTATTGGGATAAGGCAAGTACTCTTGCAGGGGAGGTTGAAAATCCGAGTAAAACGTTCCCCATGGCGCTTTTTGGGGCTGTGGTCTTGGTGGTTTCTTCGTATTTGGTCCCGCTTCTTGCTGGGACAGGAGCTCTTGGAGCCAATTATGGTGCATGGAGTGATGGGTACTTTGCGGAAGTTGGACTGTTAATTGGTGGCTCTTGGCTCAAGTGGTGGATTCAGGTGGCGGCTGCAATGTCAAACATGGGGTTGTTTGAAGCAGAAATGAGTGGTGATGCTTTTCAGCTTCTCGGGATGAGTGAGATGGGAATGCTTCCTGCTATCTTTGCTTCAAGGTAACTTTTTATCCTGCCTGGTTTTGTTTTCATAGTTATTCAATTACATAAACCCTTTGTTTGTTTCCTTAAATGAGTTGTGGAAATGATAATCTAAATGGGAGGAATTTCAAGGAAAACAAAAATCAGATATTATTGACAAAACCGAATTCTCATTTTAAGGTTGAACAAAACCGAATTCTGATATTGGTCTAATTGTCTTAGCTATGCAGTTCAGAAGATTATATGAAATTTGAGTACTTAAAAGGCTTGAAAGCTCTATAAGGGCCTTTTTTCAAGCCGTTCATTTCACTTTGTTTTATTAAAAAGAAAGTTACCAAAAAAAAACCATCAAACTTGTTATGTATGGGAAAGCTCCAAATATGATACCAACACTTGCAGTTTGGCGTATTTAAATCAATTTCATAGGTCGAAGCACGGGACGCCCACCATTAGCATTTTGCTTTCCGCTACCGGAGTCATCTTCCTATCTTGGATGAGTTTTCAAGAGATATTGGAATTTCTGAACTTCTTATACTCCATTGGAATGCTACTCGAGTTTGCAGCTTTTATAAAACTGAGAATCAAGAAGCCAGACCTTCACAGACCTTACAAAGTGCCCTTCCAAACATTTGGGGCAATCATGCTTTGTGTGCCTCCTGCATTGTTGCTTGTTCTTGTCATGTGTTTGGCTTCTTTGAGGACATTCTTTGCGAGTGGTGCAGTAATTATTGTGGGGCTTTTATTGTACCGCATTTTAGTTCTTGTAAAGGATAGGAACTTGATGCAATTTTGTTCCGAACAACCTGCTGTGGAAAGCCACTCAGTTGTGTCACAACAACTCCAAGAAGTTGCAGACGAGGCTGCGATCGGCCTTCTCTCGGACTTGTCTGCTAAGACGGAAGAAGAATCCTTAGAAATCCGCTTTGAAGGCGTCCTGAAAGTCGATTAAAGTGGTCCGTTTTAACTATTGAATTATAACTATATTGATGGCTAACTCTCCACATAATCAGGTTCACCGCTATGGAGAACCACATTACTAATTCTTTGGCTTGTTCACCATATTTCTTTTTACATATGGAGTTTGCAAAGACTGGAGTAGATAACCCAGAACTCTGCATACAAAAACTATGTTTATTATGTTGGCAGACGCAGAGCACAGAGTTTCAAACGTGAACCTTTGCGTGGTGTCATTTAAAAAACTAACTTTTCCAAAAATACTTTCTTCTTAATGAGCAAACCAGACTGGAAAAGGAAAAAAAATAGCATAAAAAGGCCTATAGAGCGGGATGGAAAGGCCTTTTGACATGACTTGGTTCTACTTTGCTTGCTACCACAATTCTTTGTATTACACGTCTTAAGGGCAAAAAAAATTAATGGACAAAAACAGTAATTTAACTTATTTATTAACTTATGTAAACTATTAACTTATTAATTTTAATTCATCTCAAATCTTAACATATTTTCCTCTTTCTCCTTCAAAATTACGCGCGGAATCAAACCTCTGCAATCTTCACCCAAAGCCCTCCCCAACCCCTATCTCAATCCCCAGGCAATAGGCATTAATAATAAAAATAAAAATAAAAAAGTGATGATTGTTACTTTCCGAATAAATTCATAAAATTGGAGTGGATGGGACAGTCTTATAAATACACTTAAAATATGTTCATAAAAGTCGCACATGAGGGATTTCGTCTGAAATTTAACGGATTAACGATTTGGATCGTTGTAAATAGAAATTTAATTCATGGTGATTTCTTATAAAACTATATCAGGGACCAAATGATAAATTGCTTAATCTCGTCATTAACCTTGATAAAAAAAACTGGTCTCCTTTTTTTTTTTTTTTGGGGACCGAGTGTTCTTTTTGTTGGGAGATAAATGTGTTAGGAGGTCAATTTCGGACATCCATTTATTTACAACTCTTATTGTATTTTTCTTCCTCTTCCAATGTTTTCGCTTGTCAATTTAGCAGTCTTCAAAAGAAAAGACAGTTAATAGGAAGGCCAACCAAACGGCCCTTAGAGTCTCACATCTCAAACCTCATAAAAGGTCACGTGCATTTCTACAAAAGAATGTTCGAAAAGCATTACATCTTAGACTCTGTTTGGCTTGTCTCTGTTACCGCGTAAATGGCATAAAACACAGACACAGACAAACAAGCTTCACCTCAATCGCCAAAAAAAATGCTATCGTGGAAAAAGGGCAACAAAAGAACACCCGAAATTCGGAGTCAATTCGCAACATCGTCCTCGTCTTCGTAGGTACGACATTTTGGTCCCTCGCTAAAATTGGTCTTTTGGGGTTTGATTTATCTTCGAAATCTGTAATGGGTTTCTGTTAATTTTGTGTTTTCGCGGCTGAAATTGATCGTATTTAGTATTTTTTCTCGCCAAATTCTTTTTCCTTATTTTCAGAGTTTTGTAAAGCTGTGATCTTTAGCATGAATTATGATAAATTCTTGCTGGGCAAAAAGTATTATTTTTTTGCTAATCGGGCAAAAAGTATTTAGTCCTAAATTAACTTTTTTTTCTTTTTTTTTTCGTTATGATATTTATGGTGTTGTAACTGGGTTTTGAACTGAATTATCAAATGGGTTTTGTAAATTTCAATTTAGAAACTTGGAAGATCATGATCTGATGCAATTTCGGTCAATACACAGATGAGGCACTTTTGGAAATTAGGGTTTTAGATTTGGGATTGGAGATCCTGTGGTTTGTTTGTCATCTGGCTTTTGCTGAAGGATCCAAAGATTTTGATGAGGATTTGGCTTTGGTGAGTTATTTGAGAGTTGCAAAAATGTCTCTTGATCAAAGTTACTCTCGAATCGACACTTTAGAGCTGAAAGCTCTAATGGTCCAGAAGATTGGGCTTCAGAGAGCTGAGAAATACTTTGATCACCTCAGAAGATTGTTTAGCTTGAAGATTAGTAAATGTGAATTCAATAAGTTCTGCATTCGGACAATTGGGAAGGAAAATGTCCCTCTTCATAACCAGCTTATTAGATCAATTGTGAAGAATGCGTGCCTTTCTAAAGTTCCGCCGACGAAGGGTATTAGGAAAGTTGGGAGTAACCTTAATGTTAAGATCGCCAATGGGTTGGAAAAGAATTATCTCCAATCTCTTTATGGGGACGCCTTTCCTTCTTCCCCTCGCAAGGGTAGGTCTCCAGTCAATCGAGATCGTAAGCTCCGAGACCGCCTGAGTCCTTTGGGCCCAATTGGGAAGCCTCAAAGTGTTACCTGTGAGGAATTGCTTTCGAAGCCGCAAGAGCAGCAAAGCGCTACGGAATTGCTTTCTCTTGGCAGCAGACCTCCCGTTGAAGTTGCGTCCGTAGAAGATGGGGAAGAAGTCGAACAGGATGCAGGAAGCCCTGGCGTACAAAGCAGAAGTCCAGTTACGGCTCCTCTTGGTATATCCATGAATCTGGGCGGTGCTCGTAAAGCTCTCTGTAACATATCTATAGGTAATAATTACCGGTTGGAGACCTGTCAAAACAGTGGTGAGCTACCTGATACAAGATTGCTAAGAAGTCGTGTGAAGCGGAAGTTGGAAATGAAAGGGATTAATATATCTATGGACTGTGTTAACCTGTTAAATAATGGGCTGGATGCGTATTTAAAGAGACTAATTGAGCCATGTATGGGTTTAGCCGGATCAAGGTGTGGAAATGAGCAGTTAAAACCTTTTAACAGCCGGTTTATACATGGTTTAAACAAGACGGTGCCAGGGAGATTTGCACAAAATCCAACAAAATCTACTTGTGTATCCATGCTGGATTTTCATACAGCAATGCAGTTGAATCCCCATATACTTGGAGAAGATTGGGCTGTCCAGCTTGAGAAGATTGGCTTACATGCTTTTGAAGAGTGAACAAAACTGCGCACATTGGCCAGGAACTCTGCAGTTGATCAGATCATGTGACGTGCATAAAGATTACTGTAGTCAATGGTTCAGTATTTTGAATCAATTCTTTAACCTCACATGAATTTTGATCTCTGCCAGTTACAGTGTCACAGCTATTACCATAGGGATTAATTAGTGGATTCTGTGGAAGTTTTTGATTAAGTTCTTAGGTTGCATCTAGATGTAGGCTTGATATTTCTTGTGGAGGGGGCATGTTTATAAAACTTTTTGTAAACTCCTTATTACAATTAATGATATTGACGTTTGAAGAGTTTCATACAAGTCTTAAACTATTATGTTCTGTCCCTTTTTCACATTCACTAAATTGTGTACGCAGTTTAGCACCATAATTGTTTTGAATGGTCATTGCGACTTCAGCCGTCAATCACCAAAAGTATCCAGGATGACACAAAATTATTGCCACTGATTATTAATGCCTAGAATCACATATGCCAACCCAGCCTCTGAAACTGAAATTTACTTCATATGGAACAAAGTCCAGAAGGGTCTTTGTATGCTTTAAGGTATGAAACCATAACCAACAAATATTGGAAAATTTGTGGCCCTTAACAAATCAGTTCCATAGTCCACACGGATCGGTACTTTTGAAACCAGTCTCTTGATCGTTTTTGCTTCCCAAATTATAAGACGCTTTGAATATTTCTTCGGCATTAAATTGTTTCACTCTGATAACAGTTTTACTCAGATATTAAACGGTACCTTAATTTGAGTCCCCCCCCCCCCCCCCCCTTTTTTTTTTTTGGGCTAACATAAGTTTTGAGTGCAGTTTTTATCAATAATATAGTTAGGTACGTCACAATAGTAAAGTTTCTATCAGTTTTAGAAGACTTCAAGTAGGCTCTCTTGGAACTTGGGAAGGAATACTTGCTTCAGTTTCCCGCACCACCTACGTTGTTCTTATTTCATTTACAAGGTATGTACTAAGATCATATCAAGCGGTGTCGCCTAGAACTTAGATACTTATTCAAATGCGTGTGTGCACATGTGCATTGGTAGACAGATTGAGAATACAGGAAGTTGGCTAGGTATTGTTTAGAGACTGCACAATTACTTTTGACATATGTTAATATTTTGATATTTTCAACAGCTTTTGATTCATGCTGTCCCTTGTTTTTTACTTACTTCATTAATGATGTAGGAGCTCAAGTGGATGTCACCCAAGTCTTGGAGGTGTAGCATGTGTCATTGTTGCTCATGGAGTCTAAATGGTCATTTGGTCACTGAATGTTAGAATTCATGCATACTGCATGGCTAATGTGTCGTTTGCCTCTTAATGGCTGTCAATTTGTATTTTTTTTTTCTTTCTGTTGACTGAGTGCAAAGTTTTTGCTGTTTGGACGTCGTACTTTTAGTGCTTTTGAATCAAGTCACTGATGCGGTAAAGTTGTTTAGGCTAGTTACTTAGTTGAAGCTATTGTCCCAAAACGCCTTGTTAAGGATTTGGCTTGATCCATTTTTCTGGTGCATCCATTAATTGTTGGTTATTATATTATTTCAACAGCCTTCTTGTACATAACAAGGTGAGCTTGACGAGAATGCAATACTATTCTGCTCGTGATGTTTTCGGAAGTCAAATGTTTGGTCTCAATCGGATTGTAGTCAAGATAAATAGGTTTGGTATTTTGTTGGTGTGTTGTGTATTGGGCTGTTTTGGTTTTTTCCTCGGCTGTTGGCAGTCACTGACACGACTAGCTTGTCTTTTGGAATTTCCATTTTGACATCCTGTTATAGTACCTTGTATTTTCCAGTTTATTTCTATAGATTGCCATAGTTTTAATTGCGTGTACATTTCCATAATGATGTTTTATCTATATTAAACTTTGTTGTTCAGCACTTGAAAGATGATCAATTTGTATGAAACTGATGTAGCTGTGGCTTGCTAGAACCCAGGGTCTTTACTTGATCATGTATGTATAATGTATATGCAATTCCGAAATAACAAGTTGTTAAATGGCAATGCCATCTATCATTTTATTGTGAAGATCTGCTACTAATACCGTAGGCGCCTCCATATTTCAATGAGTAGTGTTTAACAATAAGTTAATCTTGATTTGTGTAAAAATTCAAGAATTATGGTCCTGGTTGAGCCGGAGGGACTCGTATGCATACTAACTTCATAGCTTGGATGCCGTATGATTAATCATACCATGTGAACATGCCTAGCTTCTTCCCAAACAAAGGTTCAAACACATACATTAAAAGAATTTTAGATTTGTTTTTTTATATTATTAGGCAGTGCCCATAAATCTTATGATGGGTAACCCAAAGATTTAGTGAACTTTCATTGGAGCTTCTCTCAAAAGTAACAACCCATTAATCTAGTTGCCACCAGAGCCACAAAGATCATCTAAACGTACTCTTTTCTACCGTTAAGCTCATAAGGGATTTTCATCATGAAAATTTCTGTGATTACATGGATTGTACTTATTTGCACAATTAGCCGCCAGAGAAGATTCCCAATTTCCCATTATATCCATATATGTAAACAATATTGCGTGGATATTAGCCTGCTCTAATAGTGCTCGATATGCTGAAAATAACTAGTATTACCACCAAGTAAAAGTGGAAAACCTCTTCAAAACAAAATATAAAGAAAAGTAAGCTGCGCACTGCGCAGGAAAATGTATGATAAAGAATTTATCGTTATAATGTACTCTTCAAAAGCGTGTTCAACAAATTCAATCCATTGCTTTACTAACAGAAACCTATTGCCATATTAGTCCATAACAATACGATCGCAGAAAGTGTTCTACAATTCTGAAAGTTAGCTAGAAATCGATTGTCAGTCAAACCATTTCTTAAGGGGAGCAGAGATGAATGTAAGTTACTAACGCTCTTGCAGCATTTCCTCCAAAAGCGCAGAGTAAGTATCTTCAGTAGAAAATACGAGCAATCTCCATTAGGGACCATCCAGAAAAGTTTAATTATTTGAATGTTGGGGAAAATAAATGGTCCATTTGGTCAATTAGCTGGTATTGTGCTTGCCTTCTCTAGGCCTGCCATGTATGTCATATAAACCGTCCACAGATATGAAAATGAATTGCTCACCAACGGCTGTCAAAATGAAAACACCAAAAAGTAAGAGAAAACACAGAGCCAGATTGTCTGAAATCTAAACGACATATTTTGACCATACTTTTTAAAATTTAACCCTGTTACGAAGGCAAATCTCAAGTTTGTACTATTAACGCAAGAACCGCTCCCTTAAGACCAAAAGAGAGCGAGAAACCCAGAAAGTCTACCTGTAGATGAACAGGGATGAACCTGAATGTAATAAAATCGCATACGGGCCAGTACATAACCCCATTTAACATTGTAGGGAGCAAGTCTCTTTGTAACCGCGCAACAATTTCCGCACCAGTTTCACCTGTACCAGGCAATAATGGCAACTAAACATTACGAAATTAAAACTTCAAAAAGCATACAGGCAGAACTGGACCCCTTTCGAAGAAAAAAAAAAAATCTCAATCCTCGTAGCTTTAGAAGGTGTAACCATAGTCGGATGATACAGAACTCAGAATCATAACTCATTATAGTAATATCACCAACGAATTGCACTAAGGATTGCGGCATGTTTATACCAATTTAAAGCGCATTGAATCCGTGAAGAAATATCTAAACAAAAGTTTATAATTCATATACAAACGGGAAGCGGATATAACGACAAGAAGTGTTTACTCAATAAAGAAAACAAGCATACCTTGTAAACGAGCATTTATGGAGAAGAAAATAACAGTCATTGCCGGGCCATATATCCCCTGTCCCATGGCCATCTTCTTCAATGTAGAGAGTAAATCGCGTCTTGGGAAGAGTCTCGACATGAAGTTGAACCAATAATGCAGTGACGGTCCTAAAACTAGCAGCCCATATCCAGCCATACGTAAAGTCCTCACAAAGTCGTAAGATTCAGATGATTGCTGTGGTATTATCTGATGGTCAAATGGAAAAAAAAAAAAAAAAATCATGAAAATTGTGTATTAGAATCTCTATTAAGCTAAATAATTTGTAAATAAATAAGTTTATTTTTTCCCTTTTATTACTTTACTCTTTTGCCCTTGAACTGAAATGGTGAGCTGGTTTTGTTACAACAATTTTTTAGTCTTTTGTCCCAGCCTCTTTACATATATAATCGCTCTTCTCTTTCGATGGTTTTCAAGAAGAATGAAATTCTTTCTTCCTTTCCATTTTTTCTGGTAAAATTCTGATATTGTGTATTAGCTTCAGCAATCAATCAGGGAAAAAAAAAAAAAAAAACCCATTTTGTTGTAAGAATTTCTAGGGCAACAAAAGCATCCAAAATTAAAATATCCCAACCTATAATAGTTCCATGATTGAAAAATCATATATTAATTATAATCTAATTTTCCCATTAGCTCTAAATCATATCTCCATAAAGCAACAAATTAAGAAACCTTCGCAAGTAATTTCTCTAATTAATTAAATAATCACCGGGACAATGCACTAGCAAAACTCGAAAGGAAAAAAAGAAATCTTTGGTCAAAGCACAAACCATTATAGCTGAAAGAACGCAAATAAGTTCCAAATTGAATTCAGAGCAAAAAAAAAAAAAAAAAAGTTCCAAATTGACAGAAAAAAAAAACTCCGTCAAATGCCAAAAATCCTAGGGCTTACAAATCCGGTCCGATCTCCGTACCTGAGAAGACAAGTCAGCGGCGGTGTAAATAAGCGCGGAGGTTACGCTCTTGGTGAGGATCGGCCGGCATTTGACCATCCCCAAGTACCAACCGATGATCCCGACCTCTTTTGCCTTCGCCGCCGCCGCCGTCGAAGACGACGAAGACGAAGAGAAAGCCGACGAGAGCAGAGACGGAGAGAAGTCGCAATCCCTGGCCTTCCTCATGAAATGAGGGAAGCGGAGGTAAGCTCTGGACGGCGTTTGACTGCACACAAAGCTCGCCAGGGCTCCACCGGATTCTCCGAGGACGTCGGTGAGCGAGTACCGCCTGAACAGACGGGGGACCGTACCGGTGCCGCTCCTCAAGAAAGCGCCGTTCATGGTCGTCTGAGTGGGAAGAAAAGGGGTTTTGGAGACAAAAAGAGCAGGGGTTTTAGGTGGAAAAGTTGGGTATGATTTGTGAATTCCCAAATATATAGGAGTGTTTTATGGCTCTCGTGCGAAATGTGAAGTTTGGTTTTGTTTTGTTTCTTTATGTCTTCGCGAGTTTGGAGATGTAATGGTACTCGCTTTCTAGCCCTCTAGGGCAACGTCGTCCTTTAATTATTTATTTTAATCTTAAAAGTTTTTATCTCGTGTTTCTTTCAAGCTGTGAATATGAGGTATCTATGGATTTTTCAAATTTAGAGATGGATGTGGATTGCTTATTTCTATTTCAAAATACTTAAGCTCTCGTTCATTTTACTGATTTGAATTTAGAATTCAAGTTTTGTTACAGTAAAAAGTTCTCATAAATAATCACATTTAACTTTTTTGTTACAGTAAAAAGCTCTCACATAAAATCACGTCTCAACTCGAATTAAAAATTTAAATCAATGAACTAAACGGACCCTAAATTCTTTTTGTTTATTTTTTCATAATAGTTAGAAAATTGTAGTCTACACTTTTTTTTTTCTTTTTGTGAAAAGTCAGTGCTAGAAGAGGAGTTGGATGAAATACTTTTTTGAGTACCAAGTTATATGGGAAATGATATATATATATATATATATATATATATATTTAAGGGAATATAGGGTCATTTTCTAACCGGTGAATTCATTAAAAATGTACTTTGTGAACTAAAAATTAACTATTAACTTTCATGTCACTTAGTACAAAAAGAATTATTAAAAAACGTTAGACCTCTAACATTATCAATACATATAATTGACAAATTAAATAGTTTTTAAAGACGTATATGGTAAATGATATATTTTTTAGACGAATATATTGCTATTTTTTAATTGGTGAATCTAAATCAACCATTATTTGTCACGTTATTTAGTATAAAAAATGATTTTCAAAAAACATGAGATCTCTAAAATTAGACTCTAACATTATTAGCAATACATAAAATGTGATTAATTCTAAAAAGACGTTCTTGGCCTCTCAAAACGATTTAAGAACACGTTACAAATTACAGGTCCGTTCATTTCGCCGATTTAAGTTTAGAATTTGAATTTTGTTACAGTAAAAAGTTCTCAAAAATAATCACATCTAACTTTTTTGTTACAATAAAAAGTTTTCACATAAAGTTACATCTCAACTCGAATTAAAAACTCGAATCAACGAACTGAATGGGAATACCGCGAGTAGTTGAGTACCCGTGGAAAGCGAGTGGGTGAGGAAAGCCGGTCTCTTCCAGAACCTGCCATATTTCTGGCTTTGACGCCAAATTTAAAAAACTGAAATTGAACTCCTGATATTCAGCCTAGCCATCACTTTCTCGATACGTGTTTCTCTTAACCACATTACTGAATGCCACGTCTAAAGAGTCGGTACACGTAACTTTGTTTGAAGCGTCTTTGCAATCTCGTCCTCCTTCATTTCTTCAATTTACAACTTTGTTCTTCAGTTTTGACTTTCCTCCACTTACGTCCCCGGTCCTACTATTTTCATGCAATTATGTGCCCACAATGAAGGTGCAACATTTTTTTTTTTTTTTTTTTGTTTCCTTTTTCTCTTTCCTGAATGTTACGTCATTTGGTGGACATTGACCCTTCCCAATTTTCTTCATTACATTAGCTCTAGAAAATTTATAAGCCTCAACTGATTAAAATTCTCTCTTGACTTTTCAAACTTACACTTCTAAATTGAAGGCTTAACGCAATTACTGATCTCATTTACAAACTCACGTGCATCAACCAAAAGGCATTTTTACCTTGCATCAAGAGGTGATAAATTAATGAAGGATGGCCCTATTCAGAGTCTACTCTTCCAGCTCTTCTCTGATAAATTTTGTTAATCACTTGAATTACTAATATTAAAGTTAAAGGTGGCAATTCGTGTTCAACCGGTTGATTAATCTTATAAAAAAATATTAATTTAAACACGATTCATTTATTAAACGTGTTAAAAATGTCAACACAAACATAATCTTTTAATTAATAATATTAATCGTGTCAACCACTTAACTCATTTAAATTAGTGTATTAAATAAATTATTTATACAATTAAGATTTGTTTAATACAATCATGACACGTATCACCGCTTTATTAGTCAATTTATCTTTTCTTTTATAAAAAACAATTACAATTTATCTAAAATTTTTGAAATACATACTATTTATATTTAATACATCGTAAAACTTTTATACTATGTCGTATATAATCAATTTACAAATAATACATATAGTTAATCGCAACAATTCGGAATTCGGATTTCTTTATGTCGGAAGATCAACCCTAACCCAAACAGTTTATTAATCGTGTTAATTGTGTCAAATGATTATATCACAAACTCATTTATTATAAACTCAAACTTGCAAACTTTCCACCCTTAATTAAAGTTACTTAAAATAAAATAAAATAAAATAAAAACTCTTCACATGCCTTGGTCTAAGAACTAAAGAAAAAAAAAAAGGAAAAATTAATAGTTTTAGATTAGGAGGTATGGGGGAGTTGAAGGGGTGTTTCTAGCCTAACTCGAGAAATTTCCCGAACCTGCCAATTCGTAGCAGTTGGATTAGTGCCACCCAACGTCAACGGTTTATAGCAGGAGATTCCAACTCTAGACCTTCTAAATTTTCAAGTAAAACTATCGCTAGAATAAGCATGCAACTATATCCATCCCTTCAACTGTTATGTTTACATTTTGTCTCAGTGTAGCTGGATTTACATGCTAACTATTCTATGTTAAGAAACGTAAATCAATCCAGCTTTCAGCTCGGCCATGCCAGCAAACTCAGGCAAAGCTCAAAGGTTATAAAGCCAATCCCAATCTTCAGATTAAAGAGAACTCAATTAATCCAACACGAAGTTCCTGTGCAAAATCTAGAGTGGGAGGTCTCAAACCCATAATTATTTTATTCTTTTGGTTTGCAACTTTTGCCACTTTCATAACCACACATTTATAACAGTGTTTACTAGATGTGTAACATAGCCAGTGTTTACTAGATGTGTAACATAGCTAAGTATATTACCATCAACCTATTTTATAATACAATGTTAAAATCCTTCTAGCGCTCTTCAGCATTGGAAGTCGTACGGCGCCAATCCTTTCAGCTCCGGGCCGCTGAGTCTGTTGTTATCAAAACTGCCAAAAAAATAAAACAAGGGGAGAACATACAGATTGAACCGTTAGTATTCTAAATGACAGTCTACAGACTACAGAGCTTCAAACAAGAAAACCGAAATCGCAAGTTTTTTACAATTTTGAAACCAGTAGCTTATTTTACAAATCAGGATTGGTGATGTGACAAGAGGAAAGGTAACTTTTGCTTCTACTTCTTTCAAAATAAACCTTCAAAACGTAGCTACATGTATTTACACTAGGGTTTCAATGTTAAAACTACTCTTAAGTATACAATCAGGGACAAGGAGTGATAAGTGTAAAGCTGTTTAGCAAAGAAACAATGTAGTTCCTTCAAACGCGCACGGGCACTTTGTGGAAGTAGATGTTAGGAATTACTCATAGGAATAGAACAATATTTGTTCCACTCTCACGTTCGACGTGTAACCACATAATGACAGATTATCGATCATCTTGATCTTTAAAAATGACAATTTTTTTTTAATGGACAACTGTGTTAGCTGCAATGCCAAAGGAAAAAAAAAAAAAACCACCTTTTCCTAGATGGTAAAAAAACTGAATGACCGCATAAACAAACTAGGAAACACTTTAAATAAACTTTTTCTCTTGAAGCAAATGAACTTCAGAATGATGGGCAAGACCCAAGATATGGAAACAGCACGTAACTAGAAAGTCATCGCATCTGTTGATCCGCATAAAATTATGTTGTAAAGTTGAAAGGTCTAGAAAAAGGAAAGTAAAAGAAATGGTACCTTTCCATTGGAAATGTGGTAAAAGGGCCATCAACAGGTATTGTTCCACACAGATCATTGCTAGAGACATCACTGTAACGAACAAAATTTCGTACGATCGTTAACAAAAGAATCAAAACCAAATGACTCCAAACGAAAATGTACTCGCAGAAACCATAACTTACAAGACTTTAAGGTTAGATAGAGTAGTGAGCTCCCTTGGAATTGATCCTGTTAGCTTGTTGTTGTTTAGTCGCCTACATTATCAATTTCGCGATATCAAAAACAAATCCCATACTAATCTCTGGCTACTTAGTAGTAAGTGTAAAGTTACTCACAGAAATTTGAGTGACTTCAATTTGGCAAAAGATTTTGGAATTTCTCCTTCAAATTTGTTGTCATACAAATCCATGCCAATGAGATTTTTTAAATTGCCCAACTCCTTTGGGATTCTTCCACTTATATCATTCCTATAAAGTTCCCTACAATTCATCCAATAAATAAATTTCACTCAGTGTCTTAAAACAAATCATATCAAGTACACAAAAATTAAAAAAGTTTCTATGTTTTCTTTTTTCCTTTATTTTTTTTTTTCAATTTTATTGTGGCCTGATAAGCTTTATTGAGGTCTAATTTAACAAAATGAAGTAGCTAAAACATGTGTTCAAAATCAATTTTATTGTGGCATAAATAATGAAACTGAACAAGAAGTGAAGAGAAGCAGTACAAGTACTGAAGATGCTTGAGTTTGCCAAGTTCTGGCCCCAAAGTCCCAGAAATGTTAGAATTTCCCAAATCCCTGAAATTCAAGAAAACCAAAAAAAAAAAATGTAAAGACAGAACCAAGCCATTAGGTCATGGACAAAAAAAAAAGGCAAAAAAAATGTAAAGACAGAACCAAGCCATTAGGTCATGGACAAAAAAAAAGGCAAAAAAAAAAAAAACTTGAACAGTAGAAGAAGAAGAAGAAGAAAAGTAAGAGCAACAGAGAAAAGAGAGAATCTCACAAACGGATCACATGGCTATTGGAATCACAGGTAACATGAAACCAAGTGCAAGGATTGACAAGAGTGGGGTCCCAGCTCTGCAGCACATTTGTGGGGTCCGAGAGTTTGCTTCTCAGAGCATGCAAAGCATTTCCTGTAACATTAAAAAAAAAAAAAAAAAAACAAACAAGAACAATAAGAAAACACCAAACTCATGAATCAAATCCACAGAGAAATTTGGAACTGGGCACAAATTAACTAAATTATTATTTTGTTAATCTTTTTTTTTTTTTTTTTTTTTTTTTTTTTTGCACCTCTTGCTTAGTGCTTTCTAAAGATACAGGAACATAAATCAAACAGAAAGGAACAAAAGAGAAACATGGAAAGGCTAAAGGGTTTGGAGTAAAAAGTACCTTCAGAGTTTGTGGAGAGGGCAGGAATAGGAGAGAGTAAAAGTAGGAGAAAGGAAAGGCAGAAACAAAGGAAAAGAGGAGCCATTAGAAGAAGAAAACACAGATTAGAGAGAAGAAAACCAACCAGGAAGAAGAAAAATGGCAAAAGCTTAAAGAAAGTGAAACCGAAACCAAACTAACAAAGCAAAATATAAGAAGTTACAAGAAAACAAGATGGGAAGAAAGAAGAAGATAATGGGGAAGAAAGAAAAGTCAGTGGTCAAAGTCAAAACATCATTTTGTGGAATGAGAAAGTGGTTTGTATGGTAAGTAAAAGAGATTTGTACAGTGAGACCTGAAAAGAATACTATTGGTATGTTTCGATTTTAACTATTAAATTTGTATTAAAAAAATTGAGATTTTTACTTTGATGTAATATTAATCAAATCGAACGGTAAAAAAAGACATACACTATTTATAGAAAGAGTTAACACTAGGCTTATTTACTTTGTTAATTTAAAATTTTAATTTAAATTAAGATGTAATTTTATATAAAATTTTTTTATTATAATAAAAAAATTAAATGTGATTATTTTTAAAAATTTTTTATTATAATAAAATTTAAATTAGTAAAATAAACAGATTGTACGTGTTGTTGAGTGCTAAATGGGTTTGGCTTTTGTTTAAAAAATACACAAAAAAGAAAAACCAATGGGAAAGGGGTTGGAAAGACCCAGGCAGTGGCCGTGAGTGACGCAAATAAACATTAACAAGAAGAGCTTGGTCCTTTTGTCTTTGCCGCGTTCAGAGTCAATTTAAGTGGGCCCCACTTTCGGTGTGGTCCCCACTTTCGGTGTGGTCCCCACTTTTGAAGCGGAATCTGGGAAGGACAAGTTAGTTCAGCCAGCTGGCTTGAACCCCTGGGAAGGGCTAAAGTTAAGTTCAGCCAGGCTCTTGTATAGTTGTAGTTGTGATGTACGTTTGATTTACGGAGATTTAAAATTATTTTTTATTTTTATGTATTTTTTATAAAAAAAAAATATGATTAATATTAACAATAAAAATAATAATTATTTATTGATGTATTTTTTAATATTTTTTATATAATTATTCATAACAAGTTAATTTTTAAAATAATTATTATTATAATTTAATACGGGAAAATTATGCTAAATTTTTAGCCGATTACAATTGACACTTGACTGGCGCACATAAAAAACTTGTCCCTCATTTTCAAATGGGGAATATAGACGACAACTTTTTTCTAAACCTACCAAAAACTCCCATTTTTTTTTTCTCTCTCTCCTGTGCGACAATGAATAGATGGGTCGTGGGAAATTATTATGATGGATGCCTGTGAGATTGGGCAATTTGCATTTATAGATGACGAGTATTGGTTGATGATGTTTTCCATTATTTAGCTTTGGACTAAAGCATTTCTCTGCTTTGAATTCAAAGAGAGGGTACTCAAATAGCTTGAATAAAATATCTCCATGATAGATTGGACTTTAGGAATTATTTTTTCATGTCTCTAAGCTTGTCAATTTTACACAAACAAAAAAAAAAAAAAAAGTCATTTTTCAAGGGGACAGAAATGATTGTTATATGAGCAAAATATTGCGTTTTGAATGTTTCAATTTGACTGCTTGCTTGTGCCCATCACAATCTTTTATCACTTTGGCCCTTAGTATGTAATGAATTAGAAAACAGACCCATGCCGAAGATTATAGTGTTATGCCAAACGACGTTTACAAAGATATGAAATACTAGACGACAAGCTATAACTACTTTCCTAAACTAGTCAAAAGAACCCTACACGCCGAGAAATATTCACATTAAACCGTAACTATTTGCTTTGAGAGACGAAGGGCGTCGCTTTAGTCTTGTTAAACTTGCTCCGACTCATTTGCGGATGGGATTTGGCGTTCATGTTAACCAACTTTCTTATTGGATTTCATATGTTCTTTTGGTATATATTTTTTTTTTTTTTTTTTTTTTTTTTTTTTTTTTTTTTTTTTTTTTACTATTAATCTATTTACATTTTTGAGATAGAGCAATAGAACAACAAACCCTGAATCTAATTACTTGCTCGGATAACCCCAAATGTTTGGGATTCTTCTCAAGCCGAGTCCAGTAAATGTTGATTATTCTTTCCTTGTCTCAAAGAATTACTCGTTTCAATAACCCCTTGTTAGGCATTATTCACCCTTTATAACCCCTTCATAGAGGAAGATTTTAGGCTTGAAGAAACTTGAAAAGTAGTAGTTCACAAGGACGAGAAAATGCTTGAACGGAAGAAAGGGAACCATAATTCCTGATTCTCGACAGCAATTATTTCGCTGACTAGTGACTACAAATATCTACGAGTTAAATGTAACCCACCCGCTGACCAATTTTCTTGCTAACATTTAATGTCTTACCCTATATCAACAGCTTTACACACACAAGCATGCAAAGGCAAGACAGTTCACAACGACCGGTCCTTCATATAACATGTAGAAATAAATAGCAAAACATGACATTTGTATTGTATAACCAATGATAAATGCACAATTAAAAACAAAGAATCATATACGGGAGATAAATTTTACACTGCATAATTGTCAATATTTCAGGTTACACCACTTCTATAGGTTTAGTGTGTGAAAAGACAAAACCGATATATAGAATATATATATATATATATACACACACATCATACCAAAAACCATCGGTCCTATTAGCGCACATAAAATTCCATTGTTAAAACAAGTACAAACAGAATCTACTCTCACAAAAGCAACTCACTTAGACTATCCTATTGACACAAGTATAAGGGCTCAAACTTGAGTTACAGGGGAAAAAAAATCAGGTAACTTAGGCCCCGTTCATTTAACCGATTCGAATTCGAGTTTTGTTACAGTAAAAAAACTATAAAAAACAGTCACATCTAATTTTTTTACTATAATAAAAAGCTCCCACAAAAAATCACATCTCAACTCGAATTAAAAACTCAAATCAACGAACTAAACGGACCCTTAAGGTTTTAGATTCAAAAAAAGAAAAAAAAAAGACAAATACCCCATAGAATGTATGGGTCTTAGATTTTAACCCCTTACACTTGATTAATACCCTTTAGTCAAAGAATTATATTAGTAAAAAAGAATTAATCAAGAGTAAGGATAACAATCTTTTAAAAAAATTGCATTCAAAGGGCGAGTTCACCGATTCTCTCTTCAAAAAACTCTCTAGTATAAACAATTTATGGTTGCTAAGGACAGCCTAAACCAAATGCAATTACTCAAGTAGCAGATAGTTTCTTCCAAAGATTTTGACGGGTCTCATACAAACCAAAAAAAGCTTTGGCCAAAACATGCATATTCAATTACACTTGCTGAATGACGAGATCATAATTTAACCACTCAAGCTGTTTCTTAGAAGAGTACTTTCCACTCAAAGGAAAAATAATAATTAGGAGGGTAAAATTAAGAAACAAGATTTAAACACATTTACTTTTAGACTTAGAAGCCATTTCTTTTTAACATACATGCTTCTTCATCACCAAGCTTTCATCAATCAAGTTGCTGATAACAGATTAGCAAGGTACAGAACAAATAACATTTTACAGCCATTTTTACTAATCTGCAATTCTGCAGTTTAAGGTGGTCATTTTTTAAGGTGCGGGAAGCACGTAAAGAGATCGGCCTTAGGGTGCTTTGCTTCGGCATGTTCCCAACACTTCACCTCTGTTGTGGTACACATGAATGTCTGCATGCACACCTTGCACTGCATTCAGTACCCAATACCAAGTTACCAACCACAAGATGCGTCATCGTTGAAGGAACCAGTTGCAACCACCAAGAGTGTTCGAGCAACAGCAAGTTAAAGTCGTTATCTTTGTTAGTACTAATGGAGTCTAATGTGTTACAACAAAAATAACAATAACAATGTTCAAAACGCTATAAGTCCCATGACTTTTAATCGTCCAAGAATGAAGTCTCAAAAAAAAAAAGTCCAAGAGAACAAAGGAATATGTGCAGGTTCAAAAGCAGAAAGGAAAATTGGAATACAAACAAATGAGATTATACTTGTAGCAAATTGGTAATAAAGGAGCATTTTTCTCAATTCTGATCAGCAAGCCCCATGCTTGGGAGGTGCTGAAATCAAAAACAAAAAAAAAAGCAGCTTGCATAGAGACTACCTGGATAGTCATGGCTTTCTTGTTTGACTCAAGCTGGCTGCCTAAAAACACAAGAAGATCAACCAGCGCACCCAAAATTACCAAACCCAGATCCACTTAATCTGATGATTAAAACTCCAAATTATATACATGAAAAAAAAAAGTACCCTTTACGGCTTTTTGTTTCTCCAAGTTCTTCTCACGGGCCATCTTGGCCTTCTGACCGTTGCCTCCTCCCATGGCTGATGGTGATGAATGGGTTTAGCAGGGAAAGAAGGAAAAAAGATTTGTTCTTTCTGGGGTGTGAGTTTCTTTCCCTGCTAAGTGCTGAGAGTCCAGGAAAAGGGAGACTTTGGCTGCTTTTTCTATTTTTCTATGTACCAGAAGGAAGAAAATAATGTGCTAGAAACAAAATTTAATAATGGAGCTTTTAAAAAAAAAAAAAAAAAACATAATGATACTAATTAATTGCATGAAGCAGGGTATCACGAGCACGACATGGCGTTTTGCACTTTTGCCATATCGCAAGCGGCATGTCGTTTCAACACAAGCGAAGGGCGGTTCTTTCAGAACGTACTGTCGTTTGGGTTAGAAGAGTGTGCTGTCCTTTTACGACTTAAAATAACGGGTCGTTCCCTCTAAAACGTCAAGGGATAGGATGGGGTGGAGCTTTGGTTTGGGACAATACAGATTCGATCCCACCTTATATTATATCTAAAAACAAATTCCGGTAAATTCATATCGTTTTCTCTTTTATATAGTAAAGATAAAAGATTTACTAGGTTTCAACAATGTAAGGACCGATTTGATATTGATGTGGCGTTAAAATTTTTGTTGTTATTGTATTGTTACTCAGAAGTTATTGTGATAGAAGCATATAGGTGTTTGATATTTTTAAAAAAAAAAATTTATGTGAATACTAAATATAAAAATTTAAGTGTTTGGTAAATTATGTATAAAATTATCGTGAAGATGTATCGTGATTAAAATATACATATTTTTAATACACATTTATAATTAGTTCCGTTTCTACATGTAGGATCAATATTCAAAATATTTTCACACCAAAATATTAAAAATATATTTGATTTTAATTTATTATTTAAAATATTTATAACATATAAATTGTTAAATTTATTATTTATTGTTGTTAGTTTTAAACGTTTTGCTTAGTAAAAAAATATTTGGGAGTAAAATAGTGTATTTATTTGATATTTTTAATTTTAAATAAATATTTAAAAATAAATATTTTTAATTTGGTATGAAAAATAAAATAAGTAAATAGAGAAGTAAGTTTTATCATTAAGGTTATTTTAATAAATTTGGACATGTCATCACAGGAGAAGCAGTTGTAAAAAAGTAACTCATAACATGCTTTTCAAATTCTGTAATTTAACAACAGTAAACAAGATTTACCAAAATACCTTGACCTGTTTTAACTTTTTAAAAAAATGTTAAAAACAACCTCTAAAATCAATGGGAAAGGGCCCTAAATTTTAGTCTTCTATAGGTCTCTGCCTTTCTCTTCCATTTACTAATTTTGTTTGCAATAGTAGAGACTAAAGAGAGCTCAATCAAGCAGTATTCCAACACTTCACAGATCAATTGTCACTAAAAATATAATTTTATTAACTAAAAAAAAAAGATAAGAAACAACAGATCACAAACTAATAATTAGTCCCGGGGAAAAAAAAAAAAAAAAAAAAAAAAACTAACACGGATATACAAAGGCGCCAGCCCTTTGTGGAATTCTATGAATTGCTTTTCTCTTTCCTTTTCTCACGATTGGAGGCAGTATCACTTCCTTATTAATTTCTGTCTTTTGTTTTCCTTTCATGTTGATCTGCATGGACTCTTCCTTTTCCTTTTCCTGCAGCTGAAATAGAAAATGCGACGTTAATTATTTCAATAAATACATTATCAAGACCCAAAAGGATCTTTGTAAGTACTAACCCAATTTAGTTTGGTATTCTTGAAATTAAAATAAGTAAATAAATAACCAATAGTAATACAGTGAAATATATGTTGCTACATAAACAATGACAATTAAAAGCATAATTTAAGAAGTAGTTCTAAAAATCACATTAATCAGTATACTTACGTATAATCGGCATAATTATGTGTAATCAGCTTGATCTGTTTAATTACAATTATTACGCTTATTTATTACATGCAACTTGTTTAATTATAAGACTGATTTTACTTGTAACGTAAGGATCAAGAAACAACAAATGATTTGAGTATTTTTTTAACACATTCATCAAACGCAAGTAGTGTTATACTAATGAAATTCTCAGAACATAAGAGGAGACTGAGAAAAAAAAAAGAAAGAAAGAAAGAAAAGAAAAGAAAAGAAAAAGAAAGATCAAACTTGTTGAACATTGTGGTTGGCACGGTCGGTTTCCTTGCAGCTTGAACAGAATGCTATTGCTTTGCAATCGTAACAGAAGAGGGTAGCACTTTGATTTCGGTGTTTCTTGCAATGAGACATAATTATTATTACTATCATGTTATTAATTCTATCATTCTAGTTGATATTGGACGAAGATGATTAAGGAGCTAGAGAGAGAAAGAGAAGGAGGAGTACAGAAGAGAGAACAAGGGAGGAAGTATCTGTATTTTGTTAAGCGTCAAAGTCTGAGCTAAAACGATACTTATAGACTTGTAAGTCCAAATAATAATTAAACTCAAATAAAACCTTTATAAGCCTAATAGATTTTAAATAATCCAAATAGATAAACATTGAAATAAAATAGGACTCGTATGTAATCCTGGACTCTGATTTTTCTCTTTCTTCCTCTTAATTTGAAATGGTTCTCTTAAGTATTTGATTCCTGAGAAAACTAGGACTCGCATGTAATTGATTCAAGTGTATAACGTTGATGTTTTCTTTAGTTAACGGAAAAAAAAAAAAAAAGAGTTCAATATAAACTCTGATTTGTCTCTTTTAATTGAAATGGTTCTTTTAAGTATTTGATTTGATTTTTTTTTTTAAAAAGCATTAGATTTTATGTTGTTAGAAATAGTGTTCTTAAAGCATAGGATGTAATAAAGATATTTATGTGATTTATATAAGTGACGAGACGATAAAATTTAAGAATAATAATTGAAATTATGTTCGTAATAAATTTGTAACACCTAGCTAGTCTAACCTTAAAATTACCAAGTTATGCTAGGTGTCGTTCCTCTTTTAAGATTTGTTTTTAACTTACCTTGAGCTTTCTTTAGATTGATAACATTAAAATGTGAGACAAATTTAAACTTTTTAAGACTTTCTTTGCGTAATGGTACAAAAACATGATTTTAGTATTTCTTTTGACTGATGTCCCGTATATACAGTATAATACATATCCCAAAAATAGATCCGACAGTTCTTACAAACAAAAATAAGAGCATAGTAAATAGTTAGTAACTCAGGGCCTCAAACAGGTCAGCATCGTCCATATACAAAAGTCTTGGTACTAAGGATGACACTAACCAACCACCAAAACAATGTTCATATAATGTCGGGATGTGTCTTCATCTGCATCACCATAAATAAGTGAGCTAAAGCCCAATAAGTAAAATAAATGCATGAATAAGTAATTTGAACATATAACATCACATCTTAACTTCAGCCTTTTCTATTGTTCCATTTCCATTTCGTATAACATTAATTATTCACTTTGTTACCTTTTTATTTCATCACTTGTATGCACAATTGTCGTGGCTATATCACTTTCTCTTTTTTTAGACCTTGTGGCCATTATTAATAACATCATGTGTCACCCAGAAATTTAGTGGTCCCAGACTTTATGGCCTTCATAATGATTATTATATGTCTCCCAGAGACTTAGTGGTCCCAGACCTTGTAGCCAAATAAATATCATATGTCTCCCAGAGACTTAATGGTCTTTACTATCCCCATCGAGATTGTTTTAGCCTCATTACCAATCACTACGAATTATCATTCCCTTTATTACTTTGGTGAATGTGTATCACTCATTCCTTATATAGCATTTTCTTGTATTTTGTACCATGTACATACTTTATGCATTATACATATACATCACATAATCAAGTATCACAAATGTACTATGCACAATTATTATGGTGATACATGTGATATTCTACTTACCTCGCACCGTATGACAGAAAGTATGACTTCAGAGTTCCTCTTGGTGAATCCGATGTGAACAACTGTGATGTTGGGTATTTAAATATACTATCATTAGTTTTGTGATTAATGACTTTATTCCTTTCCTTTTAAAATAACCCAAACTATAGCCTAAAATGGCTCAACAAATTACACTTTTCATTTAAAGCCTCTAAAAACACTCCTTTTTTTTCAAATTTTCCATAACTTAAAGATTTTACTTAAAAAAATATTCCATTAAAAAGAGTCATTTGGGTGAAAATAGAAAATTTTAGTAAGATATGTCAAAAATGTCCAATTCAAACTGAGAACAGCTTAAAATGACTAAAAATTAGAAAAACGAGTCAAAAACCTAATTTTAGCGCATACTTGGCTCAACCGTGCGTGCAGGTGGGCACCAAGGCACCAACCGTGCGCACACAGCACGCACAGGGCTGCACAACGCGTGCAGGGCTGCCAGCACCCCATGCTGCGCTCACAGGGGTTGCCAGCGCCCCACTGGTGCGTTCACAGGGCATGCTGCAGCATGCTGGGCGCCCACAGCATGTAGCATGGTGCGCCCAGCTACCCCAAATGGCCTCTAAACCCCTCCAAACTATTTTTCAAAATTTTGTCAGAATTTCTCCTACATTTTAACACTCCCGAAAGCTTAAAATACCTGTTAATCTCCTAAAATAAATTAATATCACAAAATAATCCTAAATTAGAAAATTATCACAAAACCACCAAAATTCTTAGGAACCAGCCTTAATTTTAAAACCATAACTCCCAAACCACAAGGACATTTCCAAAACGGTTTTGGGAACATTTAGTCAACATATAAAGTGAGTTATCCTCAAACTTTTAGCTTCATTTGAGCTTCATAGCCTAGGCAAATAAATAAAAACTTGAAGCATAATGAAAACTGACCTGAATCTGGACAGCTCCAATAAAACAAGCTTTAAACCACCATCTTCCAATTGAGTTAGCTCTAATCTTTTTTATAGGCTTCAATCTAACATATTAAAGATCTCGTATCTCAAAAATCATGACCTAACTATAAATAAAACCTTCTGAATCATCATCAAAACAGAACCAAACGAAAATTGTCCCTTACCTTGATCTAGTTTAGGTTTTCTTGTGAGTCTCCCACCTCCAATTCAAATGATTAGCTCCTAAACCTCTTATAAACTCTTGGAGCAGACCATAAAACAATCCCAAGGATTAGAGCACGGACTTATCACCAATCTTGAGAGAAACTAAACTATAATCACAAAATTCACCTTACCTTACACTAGTTTCAATCTCTTTGTGTTCCTATGATCAATCCTTCATCAAACCACTTGGATTTGCTTTGGTTTTCTTAAGAAATGGCTGGAGAAGCACTTTGGAACCAGAGGAGGGTCGGAATAGAAGGTTTTGGGGCTGATTCCTCTTCACCTCCTTGCTTAACACTTTAAAGAGACAAGTAAGCATCTCAATTTACTTAACCATGAAGCACTCTCCTCTCCTCTAATCAAATATCACCTTAAGCAGCTCTCTCACCACCTTCTCTTGCACACAACACTCACACAAATTCTCAAAGTATGAACAAGGTCTTAGCCAATCATTTGGCCTACTAAATTTGGTGTATGAGCTTGCACCGAAATTTCGATACGTGACAAATCCTAACTTTACATCTCCCATACTTTTCATTCAATTTTAAACATCTAACATAATCACTTTCTATTTCATTCTTACCCTAATTATTAGGATCCATAATTCCTTTAGAACCTCAATAAAATCTCAATTTGATTCCACAAACTCGAATACCAAAATATGCTTAATTTAGGGTTTCTAAAATAACACGATCATTAAACCCTTATCATCATCCATTTCTTAACCTTATTTCAATCTTAGAATCACCTTAAGTAGTCTCTTTGGCACATTAACTCAAGTCCAAACCTTTCCACACATCACACCAATATGTACATTTTCATTAAACTTACCTTAAAGCCCTATTAGGACTCCATATTTTACTTTTCACTTAGTAATTCTT
This sequence comes from Morus notabilis, assembly GCF_000414095.1. NCBI lineage: Eukaryota > Viridiplantae > Streptophyta > Magnoliopsida > Rosales > Moraceae > Morus > Morus notabilis. The sequence continues at coordinate 304,383 of NW_010361930.1, read as the reverse complement.
GTAAATATCATTAAGAACAAGTTGTTGTCCATTTCCCAACTTACCGGATCCTTCTCTTGGGCAACCTCGAGTCATTCGCCTATATAATGAACATATCAAACATATAATTCACTTCAAATTACAATGCACACCATTATGACAAATAACTGCATATAAAATGACTAAGTGTTCATGTATCATATGCATGATGCTAAAATATCATGAAATGCATTGACCAACGAGTATGTGAGAATTATGAGTATGATAGAATTTAATTAAAATATTACTAATACACGTCATTCTCATTAATAATGGAATGATGTTATCCGCATCATTTTGTAGAACTAGGAATAAAGAATTCTATGGATAAAAGAACAATTTATGTGACATAAGATCCAACAAAATTACAGCTTGCTTCTTTCTTTCTTTCTTTTTCTCAAGGAAGAGAAAACAGATGCACGTTCCTATATTACATCAGACTAAACAAAACACTCAAAAGTTGATATTAAAAACACAAAATATCAATATAATTTACATTCTCCTATTCGGCACTAATCCGAGAAAACCATGCCTTGCTTCCTTTCCTCCTCTTCAGCTTTGATCCAAGCAGCCTACACAAAATAAGAAACAAAGTAAATTCAAAAGAAAGACAAACAAACAATTTAACGAGCAAACGTATCAACAGAAGAGCGATTTGACTTACCTTGTCGCGTTCAAGTTTCGATAAATGGGGCTTCATGGAATTGCCTAAACTTAAACCACCCCATGCTTCTTGCAACTCCTTCTCTCTTGCTTCTCTTCGAGTCACGGAGAGTCTAGCATAGTCATCTGCTTGCTGGGCAGCAGCCAGTTTTTCGCTCTCAAGTCTTGACTTGTGTTTAACCAGAACCTGGTCCAAACTACCGGCTTCCTCCATCTGCCGACACATATTTGTCTTGTCTTTCTTCACTTTCATCGCTGCTTCTTCCTCCGAACCGGCTCTCATCTTCTCTCTCTCCAGCCTGGAAACATGTTTTACCAAGACTTTGTCCAAGCTCTCACATTCTGCGCCAACATTCCCACCATGTTTCTTTTGGAGTTTATCATATCTACTATTATTACCCAATGCTGAAGCTTGCATCTTCTCCCTTTGCAGCCTGTGTACAGGCTTGACCAAGATCTCGTCTAAGCTATCTTCAGCCCTCGTATTTAATTCAACATTTTCTTTCCCCTTTGGGCCTTCATCAGAATGAGAGCTGGAACTTCTCTCCTCCTCTGAAGCTGACAAATCAACTTGACTAGTTGTTTTACTTCCTTCCCAAGGTTCATTATTCCTTCTGGCCTTTGCTTCTTGGACCTCTTTCTCTAGTCTTGATACATGTTTCACCAAGAACTTATCTAGACTGGGTATTCCCAAACCATCTTCTTTAACACGACTATACGAACTGTTTGGTGCTCCTTCTGAATTATTGCCACAGTTCTTCCTTGCTTCTTCGATCTCCTTTTCAAGTCTTGAGGAATGCTTAATGAGCACACTCCCCAAATCTGGAATGGATTCCGATGAAACTGTATCTCCTTGCAAACTCTTATTGCCCATTTTCGCATCGCCTACTGATTTTTTCTTTTCCTCTTCAATCTCTCTCTCAAACTTCGAAGAATGCTTCAAGAGAATGCTTCCCAAGTCCGGAATAGTCTCAGTTGAAGTTTCCCTTTTATCTGAAGTATTAACAGAATTCTCAACCATTCCTTGCTTAGAAGATTCCTTCCTGCTGTTCCTGGCCTCCAGAACTTCTCTTTCAAGCTTTGTCATGTGCTTTACTAAAAACTTGTCTAAACTTGGCAGTTCTGGTTCTGTTTGCTTCTTTCTGATATTCCCATACTTAAAGTGTTCAAGCTTACCAGTGTTCGAGGTCTTACAATCGGCAGCAGGGCCTGGCTTGTTGTTTACGATTTCGGCTAAGGCAGCATTTAAACCACAAGTTGCAACTATAGTGGCAAGGGAAGAAAGCTCATCTTCTTGCAGAAGTTGAAGCCGATCAAACATCGCGTTAACAAGTTTGATCTTGTTAAACTTTTCAAGCGATTGTCTTCTCTTACTTCTCTTTTGTCTCAACTGCGAAACTGGAATCTTGCAATCAGAACCTTGAGGGCTAATACAATCTGTTCGAGATACAGCTTCCCTTTTTGATCCAGATTTTGGTTCACATGTTGGAGAAGAATCCTCAGATTTTTCTTCGTCATTATTTTCACCCGTATCTGGGTTCTGACTGATCTTTTGAAGCAGATCTTTGAACTCATCCTTCTTAAAAGAAGGGCAGTTTGCAAGCCTTATCAGTGCAGTTTTCACTGCTGCAGCTACTTCTTTGTCTACATCAAATGCAGTTTCGAAAGATGCCGTGACAGCATGAGTGGTGGATCCTTCTACGGAAGAAGAAAAAGAAGAAGATCTATCTACTTGAGAAGGGTTCTTAGGGCAATTCGGTATGTCATACATGTTTACTCCTATGGCTAATGCTGCTTCAAAAGCTTCTACCGCGATTTGCTCCGCTTTCAGCAGTTGTGCTTTGGCTTCTTCGCTTTGGATCCTGAAGAAACAAAAAAAAAAAAAAAAAAGTTAATAAAAAACCAAAAGTTGAAAGGAAGTATTCATGAATGCTTTTGTCAACTGAAACCAAACCTAGCTGCTTTAAGTATCCGACACCAGGAAGCTTCCACTAAAGCAGCTCTTCGAACCTTAATCGCCTTATTCGCAGCTTCTCTAGTAGCGATTTTTTCTCTCAGTACTTTAGAGTAGTGTGGATTGGAATCACCAAGAGTCTCATCAAGCGTCAAATTCATTCCAGCTACTTCCTGTCATGAGGAGGTTCATCAGTTTTGGTTAATGGTATCAAAATAAAATATTTGGAAGAATGGAAGTACATTGGAGTAAGAGATAACCAACCTGCAGCCTTTTAATTTTCCTCTTTAAGTAGGAGTCGACCTTCTTTCGCGGGAACCAATTGATCGGCGAATTCTTACGATGACCGGGCTTCTTTATTTGAGAAGTGGATTTGTTAAGAGAATTCAGAGTTGACTGGCCATTCTCTTTCATTTGCTTGTTCTGCAATAATCACAAAACAGACACATTATAAACCTCAAACTTCAACAAAAAAAGAAGGATAAAAACTTCAACATTTATCTTTCAAGAAGGTATAAAAACCTGTACACAACAATCAAAATGTAAATAGATAATTCAAAAAGAATTACCAATATTCATAATGATGCGTGTGCTATTTAATCTCTCAAGCCAAATTGATTATTCTACCTAGGAACTTTAATCCAAACAAAGTCCATGACATGCTTATAATGATAAAGGCATTTAACGATACAAAACTAATGCAATTCAATATTTAGTTATTTGCATTCAATTGAATCAAAATCAAACTAAAGCTAAAACAGAAACTTAAAAATAGAGCGGAGTTCAGTAATATAAGGAGTAATGTACTCAAATTAAATAAATTAGTTAGGATAAAATACCAAGAGTGATCAGATTCTTTGAATTCGCCAATATTTCGCGCAAAACAAATACAATCAACTTAAATTAACAATGTCACCGGAATCTAAACAGGGATTTAGATGTCGCTTATTAGGGTTTTTAGTGATTTCTATAGTCCTAATCCAAAAAACATCAGTAAAAAAAAAAAACATAAATAAAAAAATCAAACTTAAAAGTCGCCAAAGAAGGGTTGTTCTGAAATATGAACCACAGGAAGAAAAAAAAAGAAAAAAAAAACTTAACACGAAAAATCCAAAAGTTAAGCGCAATTCAAGAAAACGGAAGATACTAAATTATAAAAACCTCTTCAGTGACAAAACAAATTAAAAATTCAAAGAAATGTACCTTTCCGATCTTTGCTGTCGCTGTGAGCGATTCCGCGGTGTGGTTTTGTTGGTTCTCCCAATCGAGAGCGGACTCGGAAGTAAGTTTTGAGTCCGAGACAGTGATGCAACCCATGTCCAAGCATCCAAGATCCATTTCCGAAATTCCTATGTTGATAGAAAGAAGCTTCTGAAAATGACTCAGAGATTCGGTGTGGAAAAAGAGGGGCGGTATGAAGAAGACGAAGAAATGTTAGATTCGGATAATGTAAATTTAATTCTAAAGAAGGGAAAATGATTTGGAAATTATAGTTGTTAGTGTTCGGGAATGAGGGTTCTTGATTGTGTCCGTCGGCAATTTCGTTTCAAATGAAAACTAGCCGTTACAGGTTGTCCCTTTTTGGTCTCCAATCCAACGGTCGTTTAAAAAAACGAGTCACTATGATCCCGTGCTTATGGTGTGGCTGTGCAAAGATGGTCATCCCTTTATACCCAATGATATGTCGACACGTGTCGCATTAGTATGTAAATATTTTCGCCCTTTTACCCAATCATAGATCAACACGTGACTTTCGTGGGTCAAAACTTCTCTTTCCTTCAAAAGAGTAATCTAGGCATGTCGTAAAGGCCGTTTGGACAGTTTTTTTTTTTTTTTGAAACCACCAACTAAATTAAAAATAATTTTTTTAATAATTTAATATTTTTAATAAAAATTAAATTAAACTAAATCACTTATAAATAGTTTGAACCGTTTGATTTGGACAGTTTAAGTTTAAGATTTAAAAAGTTTTTAATAATTCATAAAAAATTATAAATTATTAATCAATAAAAATAAAAATAAGATTTAAGTTTACAATATAATTTAAAAATAATAAATGTCTAACAGTTTATCATTTAAAGTTTTAATATAAACTAGGAAAAATATGATACGGTGTATTTTATAAGTGTAGAATATTTATTATGACTAATAAAAATTAAAATAAATATAAAAAATATTTTAAAAATTAAAAAATTATATATGTATATTTTTAGGCTGATTATTGGACAATTTGAGGGGTTTGGGGAGTTTAAACTACAAACTAAACCGCCTAAAAAAATTAGATTAAAAACTAATCAAGCCGCCTAATAATTTAAAAATAATTAATAATTTAGTTTGGTTTAGTTTAGATTGAGTGGCTTTTCACAATTTGATGGATTTTTTAAACACTCCTAGCATGTTGGGTCAAAACTTTTGTTTCCTTCAAAAAAACGACAGTGATCAAGGCATGTATGGACTACAGTAGAAGACTAGAAAGTTTTTTTTTTTAATTTTCTTTTCTCTTTAGGGGACGACATTCAGATAACACAAAAGAGATTGATTTGTAGTTGAATTACAATACACAACCTTTTATAAAAAAGAAATTGATTTTTTAATTGAGAGCAGCACTATTTGTTATGATAGGAATTTATAAAAGTAGGCCCCATTTATGAGGTCCACTTGAGTCTCATTATATGGCCATCTCTTTGTGTATATAGGGATAAATTCCCATAAGACAAAAAGAATTTTCATTTAATTGATGAATAGGGCATTTTTCTTTTTGGAGAATAATAAATATATGAAAACAAAAGACAACATTGATTGAAAAACGACCGCTTAAAAATAGAAACACTAAAAAATGTACTTTTAAAAAAAACTTTAATTTGAAAATGGAAATGATAGAAATAGATTTAGCAATTGAACCAAGTGAGTGAGGAGCAACGGTTATTGGCTCTTCTCATATATGTTCATGTTAATATTAATATCTTTTAAGAATCAATTTTATGTTTAATATTGACCATCACTAAAAAAATTAGAAGATTTGAAGCACTATTTCTGATTCGAGTTTGTAATTCGAGTTGAGATGTGATTTTATGTGAGAGCTTTTTACTGTAGCAAAAAGGTTAGATGTAACTGTTTCTGAGAACTTTTTACTGTAGCAAAACTCAAATTCTAAACTCGAATCGGTGAAGTTAACGGAGGCTTATTCTATACTCAAACGTAGTTCCGCACTGCCATTAGTCTTTGTTTTTCCTTTTGTACCCTTAAAACAGGTGCCACTGCCATACCATACTTCTTGTTATACAGTTCTTAATATATAAATAAAATAAATCTAATTGTTAATCTTGATTATTGAGTATTAGCATGTCATTCGCCTGTTGGTGAAGAATAGCAAATAAATAACACTGGGCAATTGTACCAGAGTATTGTATTTGCATCAAATATGTTGGTATGTGTAATGCAGAATTGAGGATTTCACCAAATTGCAGTAATCCCCAAAACGACACACCACATTCTTCCACAAAAATGGCAAGCTTTACAATGAGAATGAACACCAATAAATGAGGAATTTTCAACCATCCAAAAGATCGAATTAACTACCATACCCAAGAACAGTGGTACAGAAGATATATTTTCTCTGAAGTCAGAATGTGTAAATAACCACCTGTTCCTGAAAGGAGGACAATATGATGTTTGACTGATGAAAATACAATGGTGACGAATCAAGCGTCAAGGTCAAAAATTCAAAATTGAAATTAGTCCTCTTCTACTTGATCTCTAATCCACTTTGTTGCAACCCATTTCTCCCCTTTGATCACTGGACAGCTTCCATGGAGAGACAACTGCAAGTAGATCAAAAACTACAAATGTGAGCATAAAGTCCCATGAAGGGAGCTTTGTTCGGTCATCAGTTTTGTGTTTTTACATGAAAATACTAATCAGTATATTGAAGAACATTTTAAGACAATATTGACCTGATCAATTGTGCCGTTTGGAAACACTGAATAGAACAGTAATCCGTCCCCACGCCGGGGCTTCACTTTTAAACCAGTGCACTTTCTGTAATCAAAACCCATATCTATCTTTTCCCCATTCTGCAAATAAAAACAGAGAGATTATGGAAACTTGCAAACAGATGTGAATTTAGTTAGATAATGATGGGGTGAAACGAAAAAATTTTATGACCTACCTCAAAAGGAAACATAGTTTCACCACCCTCATCCACATCAGATAGGTACAGTAAGAAAGAAGCAATCTGCAGTTTGAGAGAAGAGAATTATCAAGTGGTAGTAGTTGCATAAACCGGAATGACCAAAGAATATAGGGATAAGATCGGGAAACTGAAATACGCATTTTGAGCATATCCTATCTATTGCGGTAGTTTGACATACAACTTAGACATACAGAATGTAAAAGTGTCTGATGAAAAAAGCAGAAGGCAAGGCTAGCTTCCTCAGTTCCTCTTAATGTAAAGCCTATCAACTTGCAACAGTTGAAAGAAGAAGGCGAGGCTAGCATGGACATTTGCTTATCCCAATGAAAAAGCAGAAGAGAGAAGGAAAACTAATCAGAAGACTGCAATGCCTTTGAGTTAATGAAAAACTTAAGAATCAAACTAAAAGTATGAGTCTCTATTTATGTCATGTTGTAATTGAGATAGCAGTTTATGTGTGTACCCTTTGGCTCTTTTGTGGGCCATATTCTGCTGGGTTGAATGCGTCGTAGTGAGAATCATACTTCTGGCCTATGTTATACCGCAAAATATTGAATGCCTGCAACATGGTGATATCCCCGCATTACTCAGGTTAATAAAGAACTGACCTGTAATGAGAGGTTAACTATTTCAAATTTCTCAGTCATGAGTTCTGTTAAAAGTAAAAAAGAAAAGGGTACAAGTATCTAGGAGCAAATATACAATTTTTTTATCATTCTTTAACAAGAATGTACAAGATCATCTTGGAAGAAGCTACCTGTGCTTAACTATATCACAAAACCAACTAAGATACTGATTTTGGTCTCAATATATTCGATTTTTTTTTTTTTTTTTGGTCGTATGCAGGGATTAGGTGATCAATGTGTATTTGTGTGTGATGAAGTGGTTAAAACAATGGCGTTTGTGCCGGTGTTTTACAGATCACTTAAGATTCGTTTCAGGAACAGAAATGTTAGCTTGTTTCTTCTAGTTCTGACTTTCAGAAATTAAAAAAATAAAAAGCGCACACACAAAATGGATTAGTAACGCCCAATCCAGAAAAAACAATAAGATTTATTGAAAAAAGTGAAAAATCTATCAGCTTTTTAAATTCCGGCACAACACTTCTGAGTTATGACCATACCCAAAGTACTGACAACTTAAAAATAAGGATATTCATAAGAAAACCTACCTCACCATGGGTTGTTGGTAGCATTGTAGCCCTAGCAATCTTTTGCTCAATGGCATCCAAGATTCCTGTCTTGTCTTCGGATGCACTGATGAAGGTGCCTGAACTATTGTCAATTACAAACTATTAAGAGTTACTCTCTACTTGCAGCAAACTATTTTTGGTAAAGCAGCCTTTACATAAAGGTGTATTCAAAATGGTTCGTAAAGACAGATACCTTGTTCTAGTTCCCTTTGTGCTCTCATCAGTTTCTCCCTTCCGCAAGGCCAAGGTCGAAGGCATGAGATTGGATTTTGCCATCTCAATTATGCTCTGGCATTGTTCGGCAGTTGCAAATCCTGGAAAGTAAAGAGCTCGTGGTTTCCAGCTTAATACCTGCAATCAAGAGTAATTGAGTAAAAAGAAGAGATAAAAGGGGAAAACTAAAAATCAACTGGTAGGTTCAAGCAGAATGTTTTAAATAGTTGTTTCACCTCTCAATGCTTTCTAAGTTTCAAACTGTTACAATACAACTTTAACCGAAAAAATTGGCTTGGAATAGGAACCGGTGAAAACTGCGTGAACCAAACCGTGTTCACCCCTACCTCAGTCAGTACCTTTAAATGAATGCTTTCTCACCATTGAAACCTTACCATAAAAATATTTTACACTACATCTCTGAAAAATTTGCATTTCTGCTCACTTAAACCCATATCATTCTTGACCAAACCATAATGTCTTAACTCTTTTTACTTAAATCATCCGAGCCTTTGCATGTACATACATTTTCATCACTGCATGCAACATAACCCAACCATCTTAAATCTTTCTCCCAAAATAAAAATTGACCCTCCTCTGCAAGCACGAAGAAAAAAAAAAAGGCCTCTTCTGCCAACAGATCTCATTTTCTTTACATCATTTTTCCTTGTGTTACTACGGATTCATCCAAAATTTTTGCTCCGTCTACACAACTTTATAGACATGTGGTTTCTTAATAGTTCAAGACTTTGCACCATAAACATTGCCAGATATATCAAATATGAGTCTAATTCACCCTTGCCCTTAACATCAAAGGCTGATCGATTAACGTACAGAAGAATATAAGTACCTCAAACCATGAGTGGCTTAAGAGAAAAACAATATACAATATAAGCAGGTCAAAATATCAGAGATTCGATAGGAAATCAACAAAATGCCAAGTTACATCTCAACTAGAATTAAAAACTCGAATCAGCGAACTTAACGGGCTCTTCACAAAAGTGATGTCATGTACTGTGGACCACCTGTTGAGTGAATATAAATAAAAGAGTTCAACTTCAAGCAAAAAGGGTCTCAAAATTAAGTTTTACAGAAGAATCCAAACGGCATCTGAAACCAAATCACATTAAAAAATAAAATTCCCTATTGAATTTAACCATTCTTTTTTAAATAATAATAATAATAATAATAATAATAATAATAATAATCCAACCAAGTTTTAGCAAAATCCGCGATCCAAAATCACTATTTAGATTTCCCAACACAAAGGCAGTACCTGAAACGGAATCACTTGAAAAGAACTATCTCCAGTCTCTCCGAACGGCATCAAATCACCGCCGCCGTCGTTTCCGACCGATTCAAGAACTCTCGAGCCGGGCCGTACTCCCGGGACATCCTGCGATCGATCCGAATTTGAAAATTTCTGGGACACATATACAAATACAAAAACTATACGTATAGGTGTATAACCATAAATTCATAAGAGACCTGGGAGAGGAGATTAGAGAAAAAGAATCCAGCGAGGAAGGAAAGGAAGCAGAGGAGGAAAGCAGTGGGTGGCCCAAACTTGGTTCTGGGGAACTTCGCTCTGCCTTTCATCTATTATGGATCTCCTCTTCCTTCTTCTTCTTCGATGGAGGTATATTAGTACGAGTATTTTGATCGGGTATTGCCTCTGTTGGTTTTTTTTTCCCCTTATGTTTATATATCTTCCTTTTTATATTATTATTATTTATATATATAGATATAGATATATAGATAGATGTTTCTTTGTAATTGTGGTTCTATTAATTTGGCAATTTTGTCAGAGCCCTGTTCGTGGTTTTCTTTTTCTTAATTTCTCTCTTTCTCTGTGTTTGTGCGTCCGAGTTAAGTCCATTTTTTGACAATTAAGGAGAAGACCGAACGCGCTAATGGCGGGAGTTTTGCGTCAGGTCCCACTCTCCCACCTCGTACTTTCCATTCGCCAACTCCCACGATTATTATTGTTATTATTATTATTATTTTTAAATATAGAGATAGATAGATAGATATAGATGGATATTATTTTCATGTTTTCATTATACGGAACCATTTGTTTGTAATTTATTATAACACGTTTTTAGGAATTTAGAGTACAATAAAATGTCAAGTGTATAACTCGATGTTCATTATGCTTGCAAGTTCGCAACCGCTCCTCATTGTCAACATGCACTGAGGATGTTGGAGTTTGTCTGCAGAAGCAACTCGATGCTCAAGTAAAGCAGAAGTGTTGAGAGTGAAGAATATTAGCAAGAGAGTAAAGGATAGAAAATGTAAAATTAAGTATTTCAATTTATAGATGAGGTGATCAATTGGAAGAATCTCTTGGATCCACTTGGATTGATACAGTCACTACTGAATTAGTATTTTGGAAAGTATTAATGAATTTTTCTGTCAGGAAATAATTAGAGATATTTTCTAATATAATGTCATGTTTCTTATTTAAATGAGCCGTATTTAAAACTGATTGTCACGACGTCTTGATTGACATTATCGTGACGGCATGCTTTGTATTTCAATCTCAATCTATTGGCAGTCAAACTCCTTTAGTGTGATATGGACATCAAAAGTATGTTCCCCAACCTTAATCTCTATAAGTTTTGTATATCGGTTTTAATCATCGACTGACTTATGTGATTATCTCGATCTATAATATTAATGGTCACGTGTCACACTCTTATGTGGGAAATATACATGAATGAAATATATCATTTAAAAAGAGGTTATAAGATAGATCGATGTTGGCATATCCACATAATTTTAGGAAACAAATATATTTTTGCATAATATGTGAGTATTTCACGAATTGTATTGCTCATATACTCAACTCACCATGATGAGATTGACTTAAATCAAAGACCTTATTTAAAAAAGAAAGTGACCTAACCACTCCATCAAAATTACGTCATGTACCATGTGTTTTATCGATGAATTAGTATTTCGTGTTTAGATAATATTTAATTCACTGTCTCGTACTTCAAATAAAATTTTCTGAGTACGGTGAGGTTATTGTTTTGGTAATAAAAAACCATATAATCTGTCAAAAAAATCCTATTGTATTTTTATTTAAGAATTTATGCATTAAAGAAATTAATTCAGATTTTGTTTGAAAAGAAATTAGTATATTAATTTATTAATTTGAAAAAAAAAACATAAATACTAAGGCCTCATTTAGTTATGTGAGAATTTTTAATTATAATAAAAAAAATAAATAATTTTTTATAAAAAATTTTAATTATAATAAAATTAAAATTAAGATTAAAAACTCAAAACAGAATGTGATTTTTCTTTTTTATTTGAGAATTGAGAAATGAATTTGTATCTTCAAATAAAGGGGAAAAAGCATCTCACCAAGAAAGAAAAGGGGGGAAAGGGAATTCTAAAGCGTGTCGAGACATTTCAACCATGTCATGATAGGAATAAAGTAAAAGTATTTCAGAAAAAAATAATAATAAAAAGGGTTCTTTCTCCTCTGGTGCTGCGGTCCTTTTTTGAGTACGGACATGGTGTGTTAAAAATGATGCTGAGTGAATCGTAAATGGGTATTTAACCTTGGTCCAGCGTGTAATCGTGCAAGCGGCTGAAGGGGATTGAGCGTTATAATCCGAGTCCACGTATCAATACAGTTAAAGGTTCGAGGTTGTTTAGTTAGGAGATTCGTACTTGATTTGAATCATAGTTTATGATTTATTATAGTATTTTTTTTCATAAAAAATATACGTAAATAAAAAATAGTTCTAATCTCATAATTCTAATCCATGAATCAAACGTCTCCAATATTTTATCCATTTAAATTTTTTATTTTAAATTTTTATAGTTAAAATTTTTTTTAAAATATAACATTTAATTTTTTTTATTATAATTAAAATTTTTTTAACCAAACGTCTCCAATATTTTATCCATTTAAATTTTTTATTTTAAATTTTTATAGTTAAAATTTTTTTTAAAATATAACATTTAATTTTTTTTATTATAATTAAAATTTTTTTAAAAATACTATATCTCAATTTAAATTTAAAATTTAAATTTATAAAGTAAACGAAACTAAATCTTTTAAAATTTTAAGATCTCATTTATTTCACCAATTCAATTTTAAAATTTAAATTTTACTATAGTAAAAAACTCTCAAAACAATAACATAATTTTTTTCTTATAATAAAAAAAATTTTAATTCAAATTAAAAACTCAAATTAAATAACTATTAACAGACCCTGAATATATTTAATTTGTGGGCCCCGCTAATGCCACTAATCTCTCTCTTTTATCATTAGCCTCTGAGTCTCTACACCTATATCTTTTTTTTTTTTTCTTTTCTTTCCTCAAACTCTGACACCTCTACTTTTCTCATCTCTCAATTTTTTCTCTGATTCTCCATCTCCAAAAGTTAAAAAAACAAATATAGCTTCATGTTTCATTTTTTTCTTTCACAGTTGTTTAATTTAGGAGGAGTAGCTAATTAAAAAGTTATAGACATAGAAAGTATAAATAAAAGGAAAAAAAACAAGATTTTTTTTCCTGCTTTCGTATGAATAAGATTTTGTTGGACGAAAACACCAGAAAACAAAGACCTTCATAGCCAAAAACAAAACAAAAAGAGAAAACTAAAAAACAAGCATAGCACAAAAGTAGAGGGGTCTCCGTCCGACGAAGAACTTGAGGCACGAGTCATTGACAATGCCTACTTTTATGTTTTTCAGATCTCTGGACAAAGCAAAACATTAAAAGCTACCTTAAGATTCAAGCAGGAAAAAAAATATTTATGGATGATTATTTTAATTTCTGGGTTATAGCTCCAATGTACGGTTTTTAAATCCCTATGTTTTTATTAGCTCAAAAATCTCATCTGCACAAAAAGAGAATAGATGGGGGAGAGAGAAGAACAAAATGATAGAGGGCATTTGCAGAAAAAAAAGTGAAATTAGCCTTTGGAGGAACAAAGACGTATTACTCCAAGTGCCACCTCATTCATACTTTTGTCATTCAACATAATTGGACGTACGCCTACGAACATCACGTGCTGACCGTACGATTTTGTCATTCAAACAAGTCCTGCGGGTACTCTACAACAATAGCAACAATAGCAACACATTTTAAAAGATGTTTAATTTGATGATTTAAATTATAATTTGAATCATAGTTAATAGTTTGTTATAGTATTTTTTCTCATAAAAAATATACATAAATAAAAAATAATTTTAATTACATAATTTTAATTCATAAACTAAACGTCTCCTTAATTTTAATTTAATCAGAGTCAATTATATAAATTTTACTTTTAATTTTAATTTAGTCAGAGTCAGTTATACACGATTCTGTTTAAAATTATAAGCCCTACAGGCACTCTAATAAAAAAAAATAAAATAAAAAGAAAGTGCTTTTTGATGCATCACAATTTTTTGTCCACCTTTTCAGGCCATTTCTGCACATTGTTTGAATTATTGAGTACAAATAAGGTCTTGGGTTATGGTTTTTTCCAACATGCAGCCGAAAAGTCGAGAAACCAGTAATCATCGTTTCAAAGAGGAGAAAAAACCAAAGCAATATAAAATTAGAAGGATATTCAAATAAGCAATAATGAAAGTGTTAGGAAGTTCTAAAATTTAATCCCAGGGATAAAGTTACTAGAATTCTCAAGCTCGGGGAGGTTATAAATTGAAGTTTAAGAGGTATTTTGTGATACGGCCTAAAATTTAAAGGGTAATTTTGTAATTTGTTCCTTTTTTTGTTTCGGGAGAAATTTAAAGTTATGTTTGCTTCACAACTCAAGTTAAGAACTTGAGTTATGTATGTAAGAGAAGAATATTATAATAAAAAAAATTAAATTTAAATTTTTGTAAAAATAACGCTGTAATAATAGAACTTGAATTATAACCTGACTCGAAGATAATACCATATTTTCATTTAAAAAAAAAAAAGAAGAGAGAGATAATGCCATGCAAATAAGGTGGCAAATCATCACTTAATTTATAGTCATCAATCTGTTCATGATAGGCTCATCTAAGCCAATAACAAACCTTGACAATGAATAAGAAACGGAGAAAAGTTAATTAGTTAGGTCCACGCACTGCCTATTAGATATATATTAATTCTTATTTTCAAGAAATTAACACATAAAACTAGCCATAAAGACTAATTAAGGCCAACTCCATTGTTGTCGAGTAAGGTGACTATCCATATAACATTAACCTTTATTAAGTCTTACGATTTTATGGAAATAAGAGATGGAGCGAGGTGGAAAAAACTAATGGGTGGAGATAGTTTCGCACCATTGTTCGGTGATATAGAGTAGAAACTAGAGAGAAAAAAACAAAGTGTTAACTCCACCAATTTAATTAAGGACTAATTTCACGAATACTTTATAAATTATATTTTATCTTAATTTAACATGTCTGTCGAATTTTGAAATGGTTCGTTTCACCTCCTGCAAAGAGCATAGCTTAAAGTTCGAATTCCCCATTTCATTTTTAAAAAAAAATCATTGATAGACAGGATAATGGTACGTTTATCAAACAATAAATAATTAGTGTAATTAATGTAATGAAAAGGGTAATAAAATTGGAAAGTAAAAGGATCATTGATTTCCTCCCTAGTGTTTATTGGTCCATTACATGATTAATTGAAAAACAATTCAACTTTCTCTTTATTTGTGTTTACTAAATTTTAGAGTAGTAATATGATGTAATTTCTTAATGTCATTTTATACAATAATATGGATCAATTAAAGGCATATAAGTAAATTTGAAATTTATTCATTTTAACAACAAATCAATATCAAGAGAGGTGCAAAGATTGACATCTATTTTCCTTATTTCATATATTATGTTGGATAACTAAATTATCATTTGTGATATTATAAGTAAACACACGATAAAAACGGAAAAAGAACTCTTTTTATTTTCGTTTTTGTATGGAGTAATAAGTGTGCTTAAAATGTTTTATTTTTTTAAGGGAGCTTCAAATGTATTGTCATACCTCAACTTTTAGAAAAAAACACGCGCACCAAAAAAAAAAAAAAAACATTGGGCAATTATATTTGTTTTTATAGAATTAAATTTTTATCTTCTCATAATAAATGGATCTCACTTGTGAGTTGTATTTAAATACTATAGATATAAGTCACCTTTTATGAGAGAATGGAGATGTAACATCACGAGGTATACAACATTGTTCAAATTAATTAGAGTCGTATACTTACGTTACCACTGAGTAAGTTGGATCATAATCAGGTTATGGTTTATATATAAAAGTACAGCTTTAGCATTTAGGCCCTTGGGAGAGTACTTTTCCATTAATGCCTACACGTGAAAATTATGGGGGAAAAAAAATGAAATCGAAAGAAAATCCCAGCCATTGAAGGCAAAAGGGAAATTCGAGAAACGTGGCACCACTCAGCAACGTGTCACATAAGAACAATAATAAAGTACTTCAACTAGGAGCAACAAACAACGACAAAAAACATTATCTTAAACCTTTCTTTAATCCTTTTATAGTGAGCATCCAAATCATGGCGTTTAATCAGACTTTAGAGCCACTCATGTTTTGGAAAATAGAAATCCTAACTCGTCTTATCTCCAAAATACAAAAAAAAAACAAATACATAAAAGGACTGAGCTTTAATTTTTGAGCTTTCACTTTCTTTGCCCTATTATTGAAATATAATGAATATATTTGTGCGCTTTTCCTTTATGAACCAACACCAGTCGTTCATAAAAAGGAACTTATTCCCATGAAATTTACAAAGATATTGACTGCAATTAATTGGATTATATTTTTGATATTTGATTATATATACTCCTAACCATCTTCCATGTCCTTCTCATCGCTTTCATACATTGCACCAAATTCATCTATACTTTTGTTTTTCCCTTTTGCCCTTTAAACTTCGTTTATAACTCGTATCATTTGGCACCTACTGAGAGGCAATATGGTTAGAGGAGGAATCGCCAAAACAAGGATGTTTTTGCTTAGGTAATGTCCTAGAGTTCCCTTCTAAATCACTCGCTAGTATGTATGATCGTAGCTTTAGTATTATTTATCTTTTATCTGTCTAGAAAAAGGAGATTTTTGCCGTAAAACTTGGAAAATGAATTATAAAAGCTCTTAGATTTGCTTCAAAAAGACGTTTGTTCTGCATTTTTTATTTTATTTTTAAATATCCACTACCGATATGATAGTTGAGGATCCCCTAGAACAATAAATCATTGCACGCCCAACTTGCGTCTGGGTGGTCATAATACGCATACAATATCAAATAGTTACTATAGATGTATGACACATACTAAACTTATTTTATCAACTGAAATAACGACTTTATGACCATACAGTTCTTAAAGACTACTACTTACGTCCACTAATTAATGCTTGTTACACATGACCAAAATTATAATAGCTAGCAAGATCGATAGTGAAATTAGGTAAGTGGCTGGCTCAGCATCTACTAATTAAAAGATTAGTTAAGTAGTTTACGTGGAAATATGGATTGATTTATCGACGAATATTATTATTAATCCTAGCAAGGGTTACGCAGTTCACGTAGGGAAGCGAAGCGAGTCGAGCGACATCTGAGCAAGCCCGACCGGGTCGGAGTAGTAGAGCTAGATCCGACGGAACAAGCCAGAATTTCAAGCGAAGGCCGTCGTGACCTGACGGAAAGTTCGGCGTCGTATTGGACTCCGCATCCGCGTACAGGAATATATGTTCCGAAAGGCCATGAATATGTGGTTGATGATGTCCCCAAGAATGCTGCCTCTTTCGATCGGACTTACTGGCTCCGGAACATCGACGGTGTTGAGAAAGCCGATCACAATCTTCCACCTGATAATTACTTTGGAGCAAATAATTCTTCTCTCTAATCCAATTATCATGAAAGAATTATCTGGAGTAATTAAGCTAGTATGTCCCAGCAATGATACTTAGGGGAAACTGATCACAAAGTGTTGAGGCTTAGATCAGCTAGTATGTCCCACTAATGAGCCACAGTCAGTTCGTGTTTAATTTAGTATTTTAGTATAATTGGTGTAACAAACGACCTTAGGTTTGTGATATTGATAACTTTGTTGCACTTTTTCTTGTTTCGGTTGTAAACTTATTGTATTTATGGCTTTAATTATTGGCTAGCTATGGGATTAAAACTAATTAAAGCAAACTGAAGCAAATTGAGATTCCTGCTTACAGATATTCATTACGTTTAGTGTTCCTCTTTTTTTCCCTTACTTTACCATAATTTTATTCGAAACATGTTGGTATACGGACAATGCTCAAAAGTAACTTATACTAACAGTGACGGAGTCGAGATTTAAATTCAGTGAGGCATAAATAAATAAAATTATTAACTAAAACATATAATAAAAATTTCTGGACAAAAACAGTTGTATTGTGGGATATGTGCAAGAATAGCCGGTTCTAAGGCATGGTTTAAGTAAAATGGCAGTTGTTTTATGAAATTAGCTAAATGGGTTGTTAGTGCATTTAGAAAGACAAAAACACCCTAAAATTTCTCTCTCCCTTTACTCTCTTCCTCCGCCTCTCCACTTCTCCCCTGTTTTCTCTTTGGACTTTGGCCGTCGCTCGACGAAGAATCCATGCATGACGATCTTGTCTCCTCCACAGCACGAAGCCGCCGCCGGCCATTGTCGGGTGCCGTTGCGTTTTATGGTTAATCAAGTTTTTGTTGTCCTTAAATTCTTTGGGCTTGTTGCAGTGAATACTAAACTGATTGAATAAAACTAATTGACTGCTTATTTGTGTATTAGAATTGATTTATTACCATACATATGAAACAAGCTGGAGATTAAATTGGAATTTGGGTGAAGCTTCTGTGTAGAAGAAGTGAAGCCTCTGTGAAGGTCTGATAGCATAGGCTAACGTGAACTATGAAGAGGAATTGAGCGGATAAAAATGGAAAAAAATAAAATAAAAAAATAATAATAATAATCATTAAAAGGAACCGGCCATCTATCTAAATTAAAAAAAAAAAAAAAAAAACGGTGAACAGATTTTTGAAGCTGGCTGGTTCAACGGCCACCTGGCCTAATTTCCCGTTTTATTTCAACTAAAAAATGGAAAACTAGAGAATGATAAAATACACTAGGATCTCACTTTGGGAACAAAAGAGTCAAAGCCTAAAATGCAGCCCTTGGAAAAAGCCCAAGAGAAAATATT
This sequence comes from Morus notabilis, assembly GCF_000414095.1. Taxonomy (NCBI): domain Eukaryota; kingdom Viridiplantae; phylum Streptophyta; class Magnoliopsida; order Rosales; family Moraceae; genus Morus; species Morus notabilis. The sequence goes on along the minus strand of NW_010361930.1, from coordinate 285,969 downwards.
ATTAGATCAGTGGGGGCATAATCTTAAAATTGATGTACATAAATGACGTTTTGAGCAAAAATAGTACTTTGGCTTCTCTTCAGTGGGGCACGTGTCCCCATGAGGCATAAACTACATCTGTGCTTATATACTAGTATGATTCTATTTTTTATCATCATATATAGTGGTGGAACTTTGGGCCGGCGGGCAGGCCGCTGCCTGAATTTTTCGGGCTTAGTAGGCAGGCCCATATGTCGGCCTGTCTAAAAAGGAAATTCAAGATCAGGCTCGGGCAGCCTGAATTTTGGCACCTCACCGGAGCCCGCTGCCGTGTAGGCGCCGTCAATCGCCGTCCGTCGGAGTTTTTTTTTGAATTTTTCCGGCCAAGCCTGATTTGTCCGAATGCCCGAAAATGGGTCAAAATTTAGACCGTTGGTGCCCGACCTGAATTTTGCCCGAACCCGCCCAAACCCGACTCGCCGAACCTAAAGTAGCCGTTGCACCCTGAATTTTTTGAAAAAAAAATCAATTTTTTAACCTAAAAAATTTCCTATAAATACCTCTCATCCCCCACACATATTTCTCACTCAAACTTTCTCAATCCCTCTCAATTTCTCTCAATCTCTCTCAATTTCTCTCAGTCTCTCTCAAGCTCTCAAATCTCTCTCATAATTTTTCTAAAAACTATCACATTATCCTAAAGCTCTCTCTCTCTCTCAAATCGCTCTTATTTTTTTATAATGTATCCTTTTGGTTATATGGTATTCCCGTTGATGCCCAACACAACGTGGAAGAATGACAATTTCTCACTAATGAATTTGTTACGCAGGAATCTACTAATCCGAGCCCTGCTGGACGTACTGGAGGTCGTTGTCACAATGGTAGTGGACGTGAAGAAGCGGCGATGGCGAGTGCCAGTGCAACTGCATCTGCAAGTGTTGCAACCTCTAGGAGAAAATGTAAGCGCACCTCGACAGTTTGGGATCACTTCGACATAATTGAGGAGATCGACAATGAAGGTAACACTAAACATATAGCTTAGTGTAAATATTGTTTATCTAAATTACAAGGTGACACTATTTACGGCACCCCACACTTGAGAAGACACTCCGAAAAGTGTCTTCAAAAGCTTAGCCAATCTGGCAGGTCCGAACTCCGCCAAACACAATTATCTTTTGATCGCGCAACCGGTGGTTTAACCACTTGGAAATACGATCCGCAAGTAGATCGTATGGAAGTTGCACGAATGATAGCTGCTTTAGATCAACCACTTAGTTTTGTAGAGCATCCTAATTGGCAAAAATATATTAAGGTTGTACATAATCATAATGCACAGTTCACTTCAAAAACTACTCTTAGGAAAGATCTATTAAAATTATTTAAAAAAGAAAAGAAGCATTAATAA
>NW_010361930.1:241074-284556 GCF_000414095.1 Morus notabilis | reverse complement strand
TTGCGTTAACGGCAGATTTTAGTATGCCGTTGCCAATAAAGATTATTTAGCTGTAACCGGACATTATTTTAAAGGATTTGATTTAGATAAGAGAATGTTCAATTTTAAATGTGTTCTAAGATCACATAATGCAGATTTAATATATAATATCATTTTAAATGTAATTGATGAATTTAGATTAAGAGATAAAGTAATTGCTATAATATTAGATAATGCTAGTGCCAATACAAGAGTTCTTTAAAAATGATTTAAGTTTATTCGGTGATGGTACAATTTTCCACCAACGTTGTGCATGTCACGTAATTAATTTAATTGTCAAATCTGGTTCAAAAGAAATGGGTAATCACATTAAAAGAATTAGAGATAGTCTTGCATAGATTCAAGGTAGTAACCAAAGACAAGAAGATTAGTTTAGGTTCTTACAAGCATTAAATATACCTCTTAGAGCATTAGTGTTAGATATGCCTATAAGATAGAACTTAACTTACATAATGCTTCAACAATACATCCCTTATAAGGATGCTATAACAGACTATATATGTGCAAAAGTAAGAGTAAATCATATAGGCACATATGATTGGTAAATTGCCGAAGTTTTGTATCAATTTTTAGGTAGGTTTCATGAAGTGACTCTAAAACTTAGTGGAACATATTATCCAACATCACCTTTAGCTTTAGGAGAACTTTTACGAATTAGTATTTTATTTAGTGAATATAGAGAGGACTCACCTTAGCAGTTCCTATCCATTCAATGGAAAAGAAATTTATAAAATATTGGTCTAAGTTGCCTTTGTTGTATGGTTTAGGTACTATTTTTGATCCTAGATTAAAATTAGAAGGTTGAGAAAGTAGTTTAGATAACTTAAGTGAATTTTTAGGCATCAATTGTTCAGACCAATATCCAATAATAAAGGAAAAAATATTTTCGATCTATAGTAAATATGAGATTAGGTTTAGAGTACCTGTTAGAGTACATGAACCGCAACAACAAGACGAAAACCCGCATTCATTCTTGAATGTTTTCGGGTTGAAGAAGAAGAAGAAGACAACTCAAACAGAAGCTAGGAGTGAATCTTCGTCAACAAGTGGCAGTGGTAGCGGCGGCGGCAGCTTCAACGAGCTTATGGCGTACCTCAGTGAAGGCTTAGTAGTCGACGGTACGGCAGAATTGTTTGACTTAGTTCAATGGTGGAGGGCACGGGCATTAACTTGGCCAATCCTAACTCGATTGCCAATGGATATATTTTCGATCACAGTCTCCACTATTTCATCTAAACAAGCCTTCAGTACGACAGGAAAAATACTTGAGGAGCGCCAGAATGCATTGCAAAGGGATATTGTTGAAGCCTTGGTTTGCATTAAGGATTGAGATCGGGCCGATCAACATCTACAGGATACAATTTCACCGGCAAGCTAAGAATGGATCGATGAATTTAATCGATTAACATTTAATTTTGAAGACGATCCTTCAGCTTCAAATTAAATTATAAATTTGTAATTTGTAAATATGTATTTACTTTTGACATTGTATTTGTAATTGTATAACTTTGTAAGTTTGTAAAATTTGTAATTCGTCACAAAATAATTGCACTCTTTTTTTCTTGGCAAGTTTTTATTCCAATTGGGTTTTTTTTGATAAGGTTTTTAACAAGACAATCATGAATTACGAATTTAATATACATCATTAATATACATGATTAATTTATTCAATTGTGTTAATAATGTATGTTGAATGTTAATTTTGATTTTTATATAATTTTAACACAAACTAACTTAATAATTATAAAAATTAAAAAATATTAAAAAAAGTTTGGGCTATTCGGGCGGCCCGGCCGGGTTCGGGCAGCCAAATATAAGCCTGCGGCCCGTTCAAGGGCATTTTCGGGCTCGGGCGGGCGGCCAGAATTTTTTGGGCTGGTCGGGCTCGGGCTCGAGTAAAAACTCGGTATTTTCGGGCGGTCACGGACGGTTCGTCCAAAGTTCCAGCACTAATCATATATTGATGTATTAGAAACCGTTAATTTTGTATATTTTTTTCGTTTTGAGATGATTTTAATTAAATTTAACATTTAAAAATATGCATTATTAGTAGGGAGTATCTACGGTAAAAACTCCAATTGTTTAGTGGTTTTTTTTTTTTTTTTTCTCTTGATCATGTTATGTATCGGTTATTATGCAATATGCTTCGCATTGCCATAATGATGTTCTTTCGGTCTCATAATTATTGATGATTATGCTTGTCCTTATCATTTGGATTTAATAGGAACATAGTATATATTCTAACTTTTCATAAGAAAAAAAAAATCTAATTGTTTATAATATCTTTCGAGCTACTTTAGCTAAAAGTGTGGAGTATTATTATATCCTTTAGTTCTATAAGAACTAGGATTCTATTGCATTTGCAGGCAACAATATTCAATTTCAATGTTACCATATGATTACCCCTTCTTGCTTCATAGAAGTATCCAGAAAGTAGTAGTGCGGCAGAAAATGAATGGTTAAGGTCAAGAAAATGCATTATTATTTTTTATTCTTTTTTGTTTATAGATGGTTGTGAGGAAAACACACATCGTTTTTAGGTTGAGCTCTTGTAGAAAACATAGTTGGCTTCAGAAGATTGTATTTTCTCTCAGACCAACGATAGCGGAAATGGTGGATCTCTTCTTCGCAAAAGCTAGGCTGTGGATCGGAGAAATATACATGATTTTGCTAGGGATCAAAAGGAAGGTGATTAGGAGAGGAGGATTGCCGCTTCGTTGTTTTAATCCAATTTACGAATTGCGTTAACAATGGGAATCTTAGAGCATGGATTCTGAAGGCAACAATCAAGCGATTATGAAGGTGCACACGAAGCAGACCTATTTGGGAGGGTTGATCGGGTAAGCATAAGGTCCCGTTCATTTCGCTGATTTGAGTTTAGAATTCGAGTTTTGTTACAGTAAAAAGTTCTCACAAACAATCACATCTAACTTTTTTACTACAGTAAAAAGCTCTCACATAAAATCACATCTCAACTCGAATTAAAAATTCGAATCAGCGAACTAAACGGGCCCTAAGTAACATTGATTTAATCTTTTCATCTTATTAAAATCAAGCATTAGGCGCTTGGTATATGCTAAGTTTCTTCTATACATTTCACTTTTCAAATTTCTTTATCTCCGTATGAAATGTCTCCCGCAACACCATGCTACCTACTAAATTACATCAATGCCACTTGAACAGTTTCACTACACCGGTTCTAGTCGGTATTTTGCAGCTGACATTTACCTGTCTTGCAGCCGTGTCTCAGGCAATTCCGTAGCTGTCCCATTAGTCCTAATTCCCTCTTTTACCACGTGTGGATAAATCAGTTCGTCGGCGACTGTAGCCTTTCTCTATATTAATTTAATATAAAAATATTTTATTATAATAAAAAAATTAAATGTAATTATTTTTAAAAATTTTTATTATAACAAATTTTAAATTTAAATTAGTGTGAATTAACTAGACAAAACATTTTAACAATTGCCATAGTACAACAGAACACTGAGCAATGCCCCCAGGGTCCGCCTTACAATAAGAAGACTCACAGTGTTCCTCGAACACCGGTCAAGCATTGTTCCTCCTCCTCTCAATTTTCACCGTGTCTCCCTAAATTTTCGTGCTTTTATAAATTGCCACAGAACTTTTAATTTAGGACAGTAAACTTTTCAAACTTGTCAAAACTCTTTCAAATTAGCCCAAATTAATAATAACACTGTTTAAATTAGTAATAAAAATACCCATGCGTGCCTCACATTTTTTATACTTTACCCCTTAAATTTTTGTGTTTCTGTAAATTTTTTCTAAATTTTATTTTAAGCAATTGTTGATACCCAAAATTTTACAAAGTATCAGCCCGCCTCAGATCTAATAAATACAACTCCTAATATGGTATGTGGACCCAAGCCACATTTCGGAGACTTCTATGTGGGCCGTGGTTTGACAGGTCAAGGAATGTGACCCGATCCATTTTATCTGGCCCAATTAGACCCTTGGCCCACTTGGGGTGGTCTTGAGTCTATGAGGGAATTAGGATAACATGGGTTATGAAGGAAATTAGACGATGTAAGACCAATTATCTAAACTTATAGCTGCTATTTGTGCAATTCTAGGCTTTCATGAATACTGTGCACTAAGATAGCCCTTTACCCCAACCTGCATGTTCTCTCCCCGTTCCTTCACTTTTTTCCTCAAAAAACAACAAAATCTATCTTCCCCAAAAACTATAAGAAGACAGAATATACACAAATAAGAGAAGGCAAACCTTTGACCACTTGGCTGCCATCCTCTGATCTCACCGAAAACGGCCATGGAACCCCACTGGCTGCCCAATAACCCACTTATTCATCTATTTGGTAAGCCTTCCTCTGTGATCGATTAAAGCTATCATTAAATCACACTAGAAATGCCTTACCGACGAAGACTTTTGGGGGGATTTCAGCCAAAGTTCAAAATGGTTGGAGGGAAAACTTCCATCCCCTTACCACGTTCCTTGTCTATAAATACTGTTGTTCAAGCCTCTCGAGTGGAAAGGGAAAAAGAAAAGGGAAAGGGAGGTCAAAAGTCCCCTCTTCTGGCTGATTTCTCTTGATTTTTTCTTGGTTTCTATCGGAGCGACCGACGGAGAATTTCATTCTCCATAACTTCCGGGGGAGTCCCTCTAAAACAAGTTTCTAGGCGATCTCCCCATTGGAAGTGGTAACAAAAGCTTCCCAAAATATCGAAAGCCCTTAACCATGGCCTAACACCCCCTAAGACTAAGTTTTGATCCCTCTACACACTACGTCCGTCAGAATCATTATATTCACAAACAGAGAGATATGACTCCGTTACCCACTTAGGAGCCTCCTCCATAAACTCGTCACATTCCTCTCCCACACATATGCTCATTTGAAGCTCTCCATCAGAAAATTCTTCACAATCTCAGAGCTGAAGCCGCAACGGGTGTCGCCCTCGGATACCATCATCCTCGGGGTCATCCGGGTTTAGCCTACCTCAGCCGAGGCCAACAGCATCCTCTCGGCCACTATCGACGCCAAGAAGTGCCCTCATTAGCTCTTCAATCACGTCAGTCGGTAAGAGCACAATCATCACGAACCAAAAGGGGCCACGAGCCATTTACCTTCCACATCAACAGGCCCTCACCAAAAGAGCCCTAACAACAATTAACCCCATTATATTTTTGACATCAATCTTAATGTTGTTTCCAATTTAGACTAAATTGTAAGATTTTGACAATTAAAAATTGATCGAACAATTCATCAAAACACAAAAGTTTGATTATGAATGATATGATGGGAAGCATCCAAAGGCAACAAAATCCCACTGGGCAACAACAAAACGTCATCATTTACAAGTGCTATCAAAATCCAATCCCACTGATCAGTAGGGCCGGCAATATGGGTCACAACACGACGACACGACTCGAAAATGACACGAATTTTACGAGTTAGGATTGAGAAAAAAGAGGTTCGGGTCAGAATTGAGTCGACCTGAAATTGACACGAAAAATACGGATCAATTTCAGGTTGGACCCGCCTAACCCGAACACGACACGAAACTCGTAAAAAACTAAATAAGACATATATTTTTCATTACATATTTTAAATTTTATTATGAACTTGTGATATCATAATAGTTATACTCAAAATCTTATATTATTATTTGCTTAATTTCAATGGATGTTATTGTAATTTAGTGTGTTATGAATTTTAAGTTATTTCTAATATGTAAAAAACTAAATAAAAGTATACAATTTTTGTGTCAATTTCGGATTCACAGGTCAATTTCGTGTCACAAGTCATTTTCAGGTCGTGTTGTGTCAACTCATAAAGTGGTCATATCGTGTTCGTACTGTAATTTTTAAAAAATTTTGTGTTACAAATTGTATTTAGATTGACTATAAATTTTAAAAAAATAATTAAAAATAGATACGAACACAACATGACACGAATTGTCACCTCTACTAAACAGTGACCATTACCGCATTACGCAACGCCCATTTTCCTCATTTATCCAAAAACCGACAAAAATAAATATCCATCGCCAAACCACTCCGAGACATGAGACCCCACCAATTCTCATCTCTATCAACGCCTCAAAATCCAATACACTAATCTCTACCACGTGGCGTAATCACAGCCCCCAAAGTCCATCCCAAAAGCTTCGCCCTTGGCAAGAGAAAACCTCTTGTTTGGTCTCTCCCTCAGTTCCCTTCTTCGTCCATGGAAGCCAACCACTGATCTTCCCAGAGTCTTCCTCGAAGCTTTCTCTGAGTTTCCCCTTTGCTTTCTCATAAATTCGGATCTGATTTCGAAGCGATTTAGCTAGCTAGGGCAAAGATTTGCGTGTGCATGACGAGCGCTTCCGAGCTGTTCTATAACAGGAGGTCCCGAGTCGGCCGAACAAGTCCCGATTTACGGCTCGATTCTCCTCCTCCCGACCGGAATTTCCATCATAATCCGACTCACAGTCGCCGGAATCACCATTACAGTAGCACCGGCGCCGGCGGCGGTGGTAATCACCGACATGATCTCGACGGCTGCGATCCCCTCCGGCGATACCCGCACGGTCGCCATATCACCCCCCGTGCTTCTCATCAGGTTCGCCACAGGATTAATCTCTTATTCTCCTTTTTTTTAATTTTTTTATTTGTGTAAAAATATGTGTTGGGTATTGTAGTAGATTTCCGAAATCTAAAACCTTCTAGTTTTGCGTTGCTTGGCGTGCCAGAAATTCGAAATCAATTTAGGATTATTTTGGGCATTTGAGTGGATTTGGCATTTGGGACAGAGAAGTCAGTTTTTGTTTGTGCCGATTTTTTTTATTTGATTATAGCTTTTGCAAGGATATTGCTGCTTCTAGGTCCTATATTTGTTGCATATTTCGATCTGAAACACTTTGAAGTTTCTCTGGATGTTAAATTTTATGTTTTTAGGACCGTAAAAAACTTGTTGTGGTGTTGTTAAGCATGAACTTGTTTTCATTTTTTTTTTTTTTAAATTTTTGTATATGTTTATGAAGTTTCTCTATGGATTTGTTTGTACCCAGGAGCCGAGTCATTAGTCGTTTTATAACTTATAAGTCATATGACCAACAATTCACCTAAAGAAGCATTTTATATAGTAACGAGCTCTTTTTTGGTTGTTGTTAACTCACATTCTTCTTCCACACACGAGTAGCTATGCTTAATAGGGAGACCATGATTTGTTTGTTTTTGTTGTCTCTTGTATTTGTATATGTGGCGTTGGTAAGTATTGTGTATCAATTCGTCGGTGTATTGCTTTTATTGGATTTAAACCTTCTGCGGTTTTTTCATGAATTGTGTCATTGTTCAGGAATGGGCAGCATTTCGACTTGAGGAAAGTACGAGCCAGTTTGGTCCAAGTAATCTAATTGAAACAGAAAATTTAAACAGTCCAAGCTGGCCAGCATTGACTGCAAATGAAAGGCTACCTGGAGCGGTGCTACTTGCGAGGGCGAGGCTTCGTGAGAGGTTGAGAGGTCTTCCCCTATCTGGAAGCAGGTCAGTTTTCCACCATATAGCATTCCAAGTTATTTTTTGTGAAATAGTTCTTAAAAAGTTAGAATAATTCTCATCATTACCGTGGCATTTTGAGTCACTAAATTTCATCAAGAGTGGCTTCAAACCTTTGAAATTGCATCTCATCAAAATCACTGCTATGGCTCAAGTTCCAAACATCTAATGAATAAGCTCAAGTTTCTCCAAGCTGTGGTGGTTCATATTTCTTTTTCATTTCGGTGCAATCATGCCGCCACTAATGCATTGGATTCCATAAGAACTCTACAGTTAAGTGTGCTTGGGTGAGAGTAGTACTAGGATGGGTGATCCTGGGAAGGCCTCGTGTTGCTTCCCTAAAATAAATAATATATATATATCTATTTCTTTTTTATTTTATAGTTTTAAGATTTTCCATGTTATTTTTTTATTTCATATGATGGTTTGTTGTTGAAAATGTCATATCTTTCATTAAGTTTTCTAGTCCTTGATCTTGATTCTTGCCCCTCTGGCCCTGAGCTCAACTCTAATGTGTATTCCTCTTTCTTTCATTTTTATTCAGGCCACGCAGTCGAGGTGCATCTAACATCAATGCTGGTGGGATAGGGCCCGGTGGTGAGTCAAGGCCTTTTGATGCAAGTGATTGGGAGACTGAAAACCTAACTGGCTGGTCAACAGATGGCTTCCCATCTATTGGCGTGAGCTCCCAAAGTTTACGGCCGCAACCCTCGCAACGAGAGAACAAAAAGCTGAGTGGTCTTACTCAAGAGGCTCTCGATTGCTTGCAACTGGAGCTTTTCAGCAGCGAGGAAACTGGCACTGAAGACGCGGTGTCAAGAGCACCCCGGGATTGCAGTATATGCCTTGAGAGCTTCTTCCAGGGAGATCGGCTTATATGCTTGCCATGTGAGCATCGATTCCATGCTGTTTGCTTGGATCCCTGGGTTCGAATTCGTGGGGACTGTCCTTATTGTCGAAGGGTTATCATTGTAGAGAAAAGTACCATGAAAACTTCAGAGTCTCAGTTGAGATGCTTTTAACTTTGGTGTTGTAGTGCAGGGAAAGTTTTGGGACTCCCTGATCAACTTATGCATGCTGTTCTTGTACCTTCTCTTATGTTGTACATCAACTTAGGAATCAAAGTGTGAACCCACGTCTTTTAACAATCCGATTTCTTTAGTCCAAAATGTGAATTTAATTAGATTTTTTTCTTTTTCTCCATCTCAACTCACTTGGGTCCTTTCCTTCACTTTTGGGGCACACTATAGCTTGTAATTTTGTGGTTATATGATTTTTTTTATTTACAAGTTATCAGCTTTCTTTCTTTATTTTTTAATTTTATAAACAACGAGTGAGAGATTAACTTCCGGTAAAAAAAAAATGAAACAAATTTAGTTTGTTATGAAAACGATCAAGTTTACACGAATCAATTTATTGTTATCTATTAGCTCATATAATGTGAAAATCATTGGTGACTCACTAGGACTGAATTTGATAGTTGTGGCTTTACCATAATATTTACTTAAGTTACATTATGAGCTACACAATTACAACATCTTGAAATCTTAGGCACTGACCAAGCAGTAAAACTATCAAGAACGCTCAATATGTTGTCAACTAGGATAGAAGATTCGCAGGTTGAATCTGAACCCCTAGAACGAATGGCGTTGGTGATGCTCTTTGAATCCCCGTCCAAGATGATGTACTGGCCACCTTGAAACGTTGCTTGAGTGGCGGCGAGCAAGGCTGCTTGACCGTCTGCTACCGTGGGAGGAGGCAAGACCAAAGTTACTAATAGGGGCAAAGTTATTTGGCTGGATATGATTAAATTATTAGTTATTACGGAATATTAATATTTTTTTATACGGTTTGGAGATGTGACTCTCTTATACTAAGAAGAATTAAAACTATCAAATTTAAACTTTAGATCACACACTCACGTACTAAATCACACGAGTTTGACTGAAGTTTGTTCAATAAAGGGCCACCAAGACAATCACCACTATGCTTACCAAATAAACGAACCAATTAATTTTTATGTCCTCCACTAGACTGGCTAGTAATCTCCCTTCCTATTGGTCCCCCAAAACTAGAACCGGCCATATGATGAAAAAAAAGTAATTTGCGCTGTAACATCCGTATGAGACAATCCATGAAATTCTTTCTTATAAGTAATAATCCTTTTGTTGTTTGTTCCTATTATCCGTGGATGGTACCAAATTGCAAACGACAATAAAATTCTCTATCAAGGGCAAGGCAGTAGATTTTCATTACTCAAGTAATTTCCCATTTTCTTCCACTCTAAGAAATTGAAAAAAAGAAAAAAAAAAAAAAATCATAGTCAAGTCTAATGAAAAGTGACACCAAAACGCCAGCTATAACACATATCTATATAAAAAATTTATAAGATTGGACAATGAAACGGCTTGAGTAAATTATTGCTGGGTACAAAATCAGATATATCTAACGTTACAAATACGGTGTATATACACAAAATATACAGATAGTAAATCTCATATTAGGAAGGAAAGAAAAGCAAAAATCAATGAGAGTCCATGAGCAATCGTGACCGTATAGATAAGTATACACTTATGTAGATAGATATACACGTATGTATATATCCACAATAAATACACATCAATGGTTGTGACTTTTATATATTTTATGGAAGGTCTTTTGACCCCTTTGCGTGTCTGCAGAGAAAAGTCTTCCTTCTTTCCCTTCTAGACGTCAACATTAAAATTTCAAGACAGTTTTCCGATTAAAGTGAATCGTAAAACAGAAGAACTCTTTAAAAACCGTGTAATCCAATCACCTTTCTGGAGTCGCGAGTGCTAAAAACAAGGGGTAATAATATTGTGCGTATACATATTAAATATATACACATAATATGATCTTCATATTAGACGTAGAAAAGGAGAAAAGGAAAGGCGAAATAAAAGTCAAAAAGGAAAGGAAAGGCAAAAGAATTGAGGAGGAAGAAAGAAAAAAAGAAAGAGATATCCATTTTGTGATCACTGTTTTATGTTATTGTTGTTGTGTTGTAATGTTAATGGATAAAAGTTTTAATACATTACGATCCTGTTCATTTCGCTGATTCGAGTTTAGAATTCGAGTTTTATTACAGTAAAAAGTTCTCACAAATAATCACATCTAATTTTTTTATTACAGTAAAAAATTCTCATATAAAATTATATATCAATTCAAATTAAAAACTCGAATCAGTTAACTAAACGGGCCCTACAATACGCGGTAGAGCATTGAATTTCAGTGGGTTTATACTGTTTCCTTCCTCTTTACGCGGTGACTTTTCTCTTTTCTTTCCTTTTCTTTTTCTTTCTCTTCACACCACTCCTCAGCACACGCTTTCTCTCTCTAGAATTTTCTTCATTTACCTAACCACTTTATTTGGGCAGAAAAACAACACAATACCCAAAACCAAAACCAAACACATAGACGAAGAACACGAAGAAGAAGAAGAAGAAGAAGAAGAAGAAGACGACGAAGAAGATTGTTGTGATAAGAGATTGTGATGTTGCGATCGTGTTACAGGCCGCTGGAGCGGTGCTTTGGGTTCCGATGCTGTGGCGGAAGCGGCGGCGGAGGAGGAGGCGGGGACGGGCTTTTGTGGCACACGGATTTGAAATCGCACGCCGCCGGCGACTACTCGATCGCGGTGGCTCAGGCCAATTCCAGCCTTGAGGATCAGAGCCAGGTCTTCACGTCTCCGTCCGCAATCTACGTTGGCGTCTACGACGGCCATGGCGGTCCCGAAGCTTCTAGATTCGTCAACAAGCATCTCTTCCCTTATTTACAGAGTACTTTTCTTTTCCCACGAGAAACAATTGTGTGTGTGTGTGTGTGTTTTTTTTTTTTTTTTTTTTTTTTTTTTTTTTGTGAATAATGATTGTTTATGGTTTTCTTTGATTGGGAATGATTTTGCATTTTGGATTTTGTTTGGTAAATTTTGGAAAAAATTTTGCGTTGGTATTTTGCTTAATTCGGTAAGGTTCTGAAATTGAAGTTTGTGAAACTGAAAAAAGTGTAATCTTGGACGATTCTCTTTAATGTTGTCGTTTTGTTCTTACAGAGTTTGCGACAGAACAAGGGGGATTATCAGCAGATGTTATAAGGAAGGCGTTTAGTGCCACTGAAGAGGAATTCTTGCGTTTGGTAAAGCGATCATTGCCGGTAAGGCCTCAAATCGCTTCAGTCGGATCGTGCTGCCTTGTTGGTGCCATTACAAACGACGTTCTTTACGTGGCGAATCTCGGGGACTCGAGGGCGGTCCTCGGCCGGCAAGGCTCTGAGACCAAGAAGAATCCGGTGGTGGTGGCGGAGCGGCTTTCAACTGATCATAATGTGGGGGTTGAGGAGGTGAGGAAGGAGGTTGAAGCGCTTCATCCTGACGATTCTCACATCGTCGTGTATACTCGCGGAGTTTGGAGAATAAAGGGCATCATTCAGGTATTGAAATTGAGCTTCCTTTGATTTGCAACATCAATTGAATTTTGTTTTGCTTTGCAAGATGGTTCATTAGTTCTCCTTGATCGTTGTCATGACAATTGTTAGACCATGATTGTGAGACTGGACTTGGTAAACCAATGCTTAAAAAGGCTTAATCGGGAAATGTGGCGTTTTGACTAATCGAGGCATCATGTAAGCTTTGAGGCGGATCGAGTTGTAAGCCTCAAATGAAAAAAAAAAAAAAAAGAAGCATAAAATTAAAGAAAATTCATAAATATGTTGTAATATTCAACATGTGAACTTAGTTTATTACAAATCACAAAACACATAAAAGAAATAATAAACTTCTATTCAAAATTTGTTTTTGTAAACTCTTCCAAGGATCTTTATGCTTCGATTCCTGGGTCAGCATCTATTGCAGATAAGTCAGAAGTGTCTTGTCTTGTTACACAAAGACTCATCTGAAGCAGGGGTTTGTCTTTTTGTTTCTTGGTGTTCATTGTCTGGCTATTTTCCTTCAAGTCCAGGATTGGGTGATTTTTCGAGTTGATTAATGTGATGAGAGGGAGTGTTGTAAACCACTTTCGTTTGTTTAGGTGTCAAGATCTATTGGTGATGTATATCTGAAGAAGCCTGAGTTTATCAGAGATCCAATTTTCCAGCAATTTGGAAACCCTGTTCCTCTAAAGCGACCAGTGATGACGGCAGAACCCTCAATCCTTATAAGAGAGCTTAGACCGCAGGATTTGTTCCTGATCTTTGCATCAGATGGCCTCTGGGAACAGTTAAGCGATCAGGCGGTGGTGGAGATTGTTTCTAAATACCCAAGAGCTGTGAGTGTCTTCTTTTCTCTTATTTGTCATGCTAATCTTCTATTTGTTTTTGTAGCAGGAACTTAAATTACGGATGATAATAAAAACTTCCCACTGTGTTTTGTTGAAATGCTAAGTTCCCCTTTATGTTCTTTAGTAATGTTGCACCTATTACTTGCGTTTTATAAATTGTGCTAAAATTATCCAACGATTTGGGGAGATTTTTGTTACAATTCTGGAAACACAAGGAAGAACGTAGCATTTCACTAAATTTCACGGCAGGTAGTTTTGATTATTATCCTTTAAATTATGGTCAATTTTACTCTGTCATTGATGATGATTTCAATTGTTTAACCATTTGCAGGGAATAGCAAAGAGATTGGTAAGAACTGCTATTCAAGAGGCTGCTAAGAAGAGGGAGATGAGATACGATGACATAAAGAAAATCGACAGAGGAATAAGGCGCCATTTCCATGACGATATCACCGTCGTGGTAGTGTTTCTTGATCACCATGAAAGCTCCTCAAAGCGTAGATTTAAACAGCATTCTGTTGGCTGCACAACTGCACCAGTTGACATCTACTCAATGAGTGCCGATGCATCGGAAGAAGATTTGTTCTCCTGAACCAAGAAAATCCTTGGAAGGGTGAAATTGACATTTTTGGGGAAAGGTCTTTTTGTTACCAATAATTTATAGAATATGAGGGTCGTCCTCTGGATGGATGGTTATATGGGCATTACAAAAAACAAAAACGAAAGACAAACACACAAAATCATGTAGATATCCGAGTCATTAAAATAGATGCTGACTGGTCGGTATTTATTGCAATTTACAGATTTTATCAATCAGAGGTTACTGGGTTGTCATTCTTTTCTGAAATTGAGGGTTATTTACATGCTTATGCTTGGAAAAAAAAAATGTTTTGTATCGCGCGCGTTATGTTCTTCTGTTCGTCATCTTATCCCCGATCAAGTTATGGTATATCACTATATTGTGTTTGTTGACAATTCAGCAATTTAATCTAATGGAAATTAAAAGTTAATCTCCCGAATGTAATATATAAACTAGACTCAGTATGAATCAATGAATTACAAGCGTACAAGAATATACAAAATGGATGTGGGAACAAATTGGCTGGCAAACTCGCAGCTTAATTCAGTTGCCACGTTTCTTTTACATCCTTTATTTGAATGTATCCAACATTGAGTATACACTATGTAAAACAATCCTATCAAGTCCATACAAGTAATTCTTTGTCAAAAGGCCACCTTCAGTCTAAAAAACGAAAGAAGTAAATGATTAATGATTTTTATTTGAAGAAATGAAGAAACACAACTAATGATTATGTCTTGGCAAAGCCGGCTCTCAGGTGTTTGAACTTTGCACTAGTGAATTGCTGTTGAAATGTGAAACTCGCTCACCCTATATCGATTTTTTTTTTTTTTTTTTTAACTAGGAAATAAATACAGAACTGTTTTAGTTCTTTTTCTTTTTAATTTAGTAAAAATGATCCGTCTTTGTTTTTGGATTGAATTTTAAGGATTTAATATTGTATTGTTTAAATTTGGAGTTAATTATGAGACTTTTGTTTGTTATTAGTTTGGTAATATACTTCACACGTGTTACTGTGTAAGTGTTGTATATTTTGTTGCATAATAAAGAATTGATTTATACATGAATTTAAGCATCTTGAGTTTATTTAAAAAATTTATATATTTCATCGAAAAGAATTCGTTTCGATTTCAAACACTTAGCAGTAGAACATATTGCCTCTTCTATATGGTTAGGTTCAAACAAAATATTTCAAGTAGAAAAATTATAGAGCAAATTAATTAAGGTACATATAAGAAAATAGTATTTGAAACGGCTGCAAGAAAAAGGCGTTTAAAGTAATTATTTATAAGAGGGAGACGATTGACTCTTTTATATGTGTTATGTATAACGTTCCAATAAAAACATGCATTTTTAAGTGAATATTACACATGTATAGAGAAGTAGAACATGTAGAAATACAATTACATTAGCGGGCAAATTAGGCATAGAATTAATTATATGATGCATATGAAAAATAGTACTTGAAAGGGTTCCATGAAAATGTTTAAATAAAGACATATTAAAGAAATATTAACAAATAACAAATTAGAGAATTAGTATTTATTATAAAATAATAGTTCAAAATATTATGTGAATAAAACGTTAAAAAGCGACAGTTTAATAAAAAATTGTTTTTAGTACATTGTAGTCTAATACCAAAAAATTTGTATAGAAACTTCACTTTTGATATAATAAGGATTATAGAAGAAAAAAAATTAAGTAGACACATTTTAAAATTTATTTTAGTATGAGCAGGAGAGGAGAAAAAAGAGCACATTGAAAAAGAATTATACCGCAAAGGGACTTTTAGTAGGAAAAAAAAAAAATAAGTGAGGCCTCATTTAAAAGAAATTATTTTAATAAAAACAAAACAGGGAAAAAAGTAAAAAACATGGTGTAATAACTTAACTGCAGATGAGTTTTTAGTAAAAAAGTAAAAATAAAATAAAAATAAAATAAAATAAAATTTAAAAGTAAAAAAAAAATCATAAAAAGTTAAACAAAAAACAAAAAAGACGAAGCTCTGCCCATTGAAAAATGAAAAATATTAATGTCACTATTATTATCACTCTTTGCATTCAACTAGTCTCATTTTGTCCAAAAATGGAAAAATTTATATTTTGTGTTCAATAATTACTTTGCATCAATTATTTATAAATATTAAGTGTTATTTTGTTTCATGCGTTTAAATCAGTAATTCTGATTTATTGACGAAAATTTTGTAAAAAAATAAAATTTTAAATTTAAATTCTTTATAAGATGAAAAATATTGTAACAGAATTAAATTCAAGTATAGAAACTAAACATGATCAAAAAATCAAATTATTATCTTTTTAATAATTTAAGATTAATTATGGGTCTGTTTAGTTCGTTAATTTGGGTTGAAATGTAAGTTTATGCGATAATTTTTTACTGTAATAAAAAAATTAAATGTGACTGCTTTTTAGAGCTTTTTATTATAACAAAACTTGAATTTTAGAATCGAACGAGAGAAATGAACGAGTCCTGTACTAATTCTTAAATTTACCGACAAAAAAAGTCAAACAAAAGTCATCCTCGTCTCGCAATTTTCCTGAGAAATTTTGATGAAAGAGACCGGAAGAAAATAGAAATTGGGGATCTAGACCATTTTTTTCATAACAAAAAACCATTGACGTGTATCTTACGTGTTAAAAAATGGTCTCCATTTTAATCTATGTGTACATTTTAATTTTCTCTCTCTCAAAACTGAACAAACCCTCACCCCGACCGACCCTTTTTCTTTCTTTTTTTTTTTTTCTTTTTCCTTCCATGCCCATACCCCCTTTCCTCTCTCTCTCCTCTGGTTCTCACCGACCACCCCAACGCTGACTGACCTTCCCCAAACGCCGACCGATCCTCACGAACACCAACCGACCATCCTGAATGTCGACCGACCCTCTAGAACTCTGACCCGACCCTCTCGAATGCCGACCGACCAACCCAATGCTGACCGACCATTTCCACCCCAACGCCGACCGTCCTTCCCCAAACACCGACTGATCCTCACGAACACCGACTGACCATCCTGAACACCGACCGACCCTCCAGAACTCCGACATGACCCTCTCGAACGTAGACTGACCAACCCCAATGCCGACCGACCATTTCCACCGACCCTCCGAATGCCGACCCGACCAGAACACCCACGCCTCCAGACCACAACTGAAATGGCATCACAAAATAGCTCTTCTTCCTCAACTAAGATGACTATTTTCAGAACTCAAGTCGACGAGGCAACATAACCTGCTCTCCCTCAGTAACACTAAGATTTTATTCTCTGAATTAACATTAAGGTTTTATTCTTGTTTTATTTTTTTCAAAACAGACCAAGAACATACCAATAACCAACTGAACAGAACAAAACGCATTAAGAACAGACCAATAACTGACCAAACAGACCAAGAACCAACCACCAGACCAAGAGCAGACCATTAACCGACCGAACATACCAAGAACTGACCACCAGACCAAGAATAGACTAAGAACAGACCAAGAACCGACCACCAGACCAAGAACAGCCCAAGAACCAACCACCAGACCAAGAACAAACTAAGAACCCACCACCATACCAAGACCAGACCAAGAACCAACCACCAGACCAAGAACAGACCAAGAACCGACCACCAGACCAAGAATAGACTAAGAACCGACCGACCATACAAAGAACATACCAAGAACAGACCAATAACAAACTCTAATAAAACATTAAAAACATACATTTTTACATATTTTTTGATTTTTTGGGTATTAATAACCATTGT
The DNA here is from genome assembly GCF_000414095.1 of Morus notabilis. Taxonomy (NCBI): domain Eukaryota; kingdom Viridiplantae; phylum Streptophyta; class Magnoliopsida; order Rosales; family Moraceae; genus Morus; species Morus notabilis. The sequence continues at coordinate 267,360 of NW_010361930.1, read as the reverse complement.
AATTTATAAAAGAGAAAAAAAATTTGGTAAAAAAAGAAAAAACCAAGAACAGACCAAGAACCTACAACACTTGACCAAGAATAAATAATGATGTTTTTTTTTTTTGGAAAGCTTCGAACTAGTCCCGAAGATTGGAGAGACATTTAATTTATAAAAGAGAAAAAAAAATTGGTAAAAAATTAAAAAACCAAGAACAAACCAAGAACCGACAACACTTGACCAAGAATAGACAATGATTTTTTTTTTGGAAAGCTTCGAACTAGTCCCGAAGATTGGAGAGACATTTAATTTATAAAAGAGAAAAAAAATTGGTAAAAAATTAAAAAACCAAGAACAAACCAAGAACCGACAACACTTGACCAAGAATAGACAATGATGTTTTTTTTGGAAAGCTTCGAACTAGTCCCGAAGATTGGATATATATTTAATTTATAAAAGAGAAAAAAAAATTGGTAAAAAATGAAAAAACCAAGAACAACCAAGAACATTTTGGTCTGTTCTTGGTTTTTTCTTTTTTTACCAAATTTTTTTTTTCTCTTTTATAAATTACAATGGTTATTAATACCCAAAAAATCAAAAAATATGTAAAAATGTATGTTTTTAATGTTTTATTAGAGTTTGTTATTGGTCTGTTCTTGGTATATTCTTGGTCTGGTCGGTCGGTTCTTGGTCTGTTCTTAGTTTGGTGGTCGGTTCTTGGTCGGTTCTTGGTCTGTTCTTGGTCTAGTGGTCGATTCTTGGTCTGTTTTTGGTCTGTTCGGTCTGTTCTTAGTCTAATGGTCGGTTATTGGTCTGTTTGGTCGGTTAATGGTTTGTTCTTGGTCTGGTGGTCGGTTATTGGTCTGTTCGGTCAGTTATTGGTCTGGTCGGTCAGTTCTTAGTCTGTTATTAGTCTGGTCGGTCGGTTATTGATGACGTGAAATAGCTGATATAGAAGTTGACCTATTTACTCAATTTATTTTTTTTTTGATTATTTACTTAAAAATACTTTTTACTTAGTCTATTTATACAAAGGCCCAATTTTCCTCCTCGACAACCGGAAATCGGATCTTCTTCGCCTCTTCTTTAATGGGTTTCTACCCGGTCGCTTGCCTTTCGTAGGTAACTTCCCAAGTCTTCGGCTCCTTTTATTCTCGAAGATATTTTTCTTTTCGCCAAAATATTGTTATCGTGTTCGTGTTCTTCTTGAATTTTTATTCGCCAAACTGGTTTCCTCATAGTTTTTTACCCAATGACATGAAATTTCTTTCTTCTTCTTCTTGGTCAAGAAAGGTGTATTCGAAACAGAATGGGCCCTTGTCGTTTGGTGGCAGATACAGTGTGGAAGGAAATTGAATCAACTCATTCAGGTACTCTTTGTTTTCACTTTCTTATTCTCAGACAAAATTAGTATTTTCCTCTAGTTTTTGTACATATGTAAATTATATGTCTTTTTTTTTTCTTTGGTTTTGATGAGCGGAAAATACTTGAAAATGGGACACAGTGACAGAATATCAGTACTCCATGTGAGTAAAAGCATCTCCCTTTTTTTTTTTTTTTAACTTTTGTTTTAAGTTGGGTTCAGATGAGTTTTGATACTAGTTTTTTGGGTTTCCACAAAATTCAGTTTAAATTTCTTGTTTGGGAAGAACTTTGAGCGAGCAACTAGGATTGTTGATCAAAAGTGTGTCAAGAGGATTTCAGGACAGCCTAGTGGCCGTTCCATCTTTCAGGTTATTCTTTATTTGTATTATCCGTTTCTCTTATTGATTGTCTTGTTAAAGAAGTAGACGCCTTATCTCTTTACTAATGAAAACGATCAATTGCAGAAAACAAACAAATATGCACACGCAAAAGTTATACTGGTTGATCCTTAATATGAGAGTTACGTCCATTTTTAATTACCGATGAAGCAGATTATAAGAGAAAGTCCACACGTCTCACACTCACTATCTTCTTTTATTATTATTATTTTTTTTTCTCTTACCAATTTTGTAATCGTAAAAAGTAAAAATGGCGCCCTCTCAATATAAGAAAACCAGGCCAATTATTGGACTCATCAAAAGGTGGAGAAATAATCTTAGCCTATGTTTAATCATACAGCTAATTATGGGTTCCACTTGTGTTTGTTTGGTTATTAGGTTGTGGGAGAATCCAAGAGAAAGGAAGAGTACTTTTGCTTCCCAGAGCACTTTTGTGCCTGCTATTCATTTTTCTATGACATTGTGAGCAAAGGAGAGCAGCTTTGTGTGAGATTCTTCTTGTGCATATTACTTGAATAATTACAAATATTCTTCTCTCTTCTTAATACCTTCATCTGTCTATGTTCCATTTTCCTTTTTCTTCAGTGTAAGCATCAATTAGCTGCTAGACTTGCTGCTTCACTCAGATCATGCATTGAAGTTGAGGTGTCTGATGAGGAGCTAGCTTTCTTACTTTCCAAGCTCTAACATATCTTTTGTGACAAACCCAACTTTGGAATTATGTAGCTAGAATTCATTTATGGCCCTTCCTTTTTGTGGGTTTGAGTTGAGATCATGAGTTGAAAAGTGAATTTATGTGAGAGAAAACATAAGTAAAAAAGTTGAAATTGATTTTTCGTGCGAGAATACTGTAACAAAAAGTTTTGAGTTTTGATTCAAATTGTGAAAAGAACGGGGCTTTAGTCTCTTCTTATGCAAGTATAAGCACTTTCCCATTAGTTGAAATGTCAGCATGTATTGGGAAAATGAGGGAGATTTTGCTCAATGCTTATTATTATGCCCTGAGAGAAATATAACCATTTGCTAAAAAATATTGCTTGTTCAGCCAGTTGATACCAAGAAGTCTTATTCAGAGTACAGCAACAAAGGAAAAACAATCATGACTGTCAAACACAAAGTACACAAAATGAAATCCACTACTAATAAATGAAAATCAAGGAACAATCTTGTAAGATTTCATCTTATCAATCCAAGAAATGAACGAGGACTTAGAATTTCTGAACCCCACAAAACCATACTCTTTGCTCTTGTTCATGCTATCCAATGTTGTACCAAGAGTGAGAACCAAATCTGCGAACCAAAAATTCCCAACTTCTTCCAAATTGGTAGGGACGAGACCATTTTCCTTCACAATCTGATCCCAAACTTCACCTTTATCCTTCATCATCTCCACCAATGTCAAGCTATCCCCATCATCTTCAAATTCCTCATACTCCAACTCAAACTGCTCAGTCAACACCTTCCACATATGCTTCCACTTGAACACATCCCCATTGCTGCAATTAAACGCCTCGTTCTTCGCATACGTGTCGACAGCCGCCCATATCTGGTGCTCGGCAATCAGGTCGGCATCGGAGGCGTCCAAGTATGCCTCTCGTCCCTCCCGAGTCCCTGGAATCCTCAGTTTCATGCCTTCATGTTTACAAATCGCGGCGTAAACACACAAACTTCCAATGATATTCATCAAGCTAGAAGGCGAAAACCCGAAGATCACACCAGGCCTATGCACGGACCATGTCAAGCCCTCCTTCTTCTTCACCTCCTCCACCAAGATATCCTCTTGAACGTAGTAGAAATTCGGCGCGTCAAGCCTTGGAAGATCCTCATGAAATGGAGGCTCATGAGGCTCAACCTTTCCCAGCAGCTCAAACGGGCCGATGTAATGCTTACGTCCGGTTTGCAAGCATATGTGTTGGAGGTTCGGCGCGTGAGGAATGACGGCTTCTAGAACGTTCCCCAGCATTGCGCCGTTGACGGAGCAATTCTCGGCTTCAGTTGGCTGGCTTGACCATGTGACATAGAAGATGTGGGTGACATCGGTGAGCTTGGAGAGATGGTCTTTGGTCTGCTGCGGATCAGAGACGTCGCATTGGATATAAGTGATGGGGTGATCGGCATTCTATGAGGGCTGCGGGCGGCGGGCAACCCCATACACCTTCCAGGGCCCGCCGGGGGTGTCGGAGAGAGGGAGGATCTCAGCCAGGCTGTTGCCGACTATGCCGGTGACTCCGACGACGAGCGCCACGCTCTGGTACTCGGAAGGCGCGTAGTCATATTCGCGCTTTTTCTGTCAAGGTGGCTATAGTTAGATGGTCATTATAATTGTACATATTTTTAAATGTTAGATCTAACAAAGTTATAAAAATCAGGTTATTGCGAGAGAATCTGCTAAAGATGTCTCTTAAAATAGTATCATATAAAAAGAAAACAAATCATCAGAAAGTGAAAATTAGGATTGGTTACGGGACTTACCTTTGCAGCTCGAATAGCTCCTGCCAACCACCAACTCATTATTGTTCTACTTGTTTCTGTGCAGGGAATGACACAAATGAATTAAGGATAATATCTTGTGACTTTATGCACTAGAGCACTTCTTAATGTTTCAAAATCAATAGAACAGTGACAACCTAGACTTTAATCGCAAAAAATAAATATAACAGATGATATCTTGCGACTTTATGCACTAGAGTACTCAACGTTCCAATGCAGGACATTGACAATTTAGACTTTAGTCGTAAATATAAGCGGATGAGTTAGCTTGCGTATCCTACTAATGTATTGTATATTAGGGGAGAAATTATTCGGTGGACAAATAAACAGCATTTGTAATTGTAAAGTTAAATTTGTAAGATAAAAATGGTTTATTAACTAAAAGAAGAATATTATTCAGTAAATAAAAATTAGTAAACATCAATAAAAGACGTATATTACTTGGGGCAGTACAAGATTAAATTCTGAATATATCAAAATAAATGTAAATCCGAATAAAGCTCGGATTTATTAAATTTGGTCGTGAAATTAATCCGGATGAATCTTAGATTTACTTAGGTCTCATTCGTTTGTTTTCAATTCAAGTTGAGATGTGACATTTTTAAAAAGCTTTTAACTGTAGCAAAAAAAGTTAGACGTGATATTTTTTGAGAGCTTTTAATTGTAGAAACTTAGAACTAAAACTCGACTAGAGAAAACCTCTCTCTTCAACATAAATTGTCAAGCGTTGGAGGAGCAAATCATCAAAACCCACAGAAAGAGAACATATACACGGCATACAAAAAATTCTAACCGGACCACACCGTACACCAACACCAACGAGAAGCCCACGACGAGACGAGTCGGGGGAACGGTCAGGAGTCCGGCGACGTGCCCGGAGACGGTGCCAGAGTTCCGGCCAACTTCTGCTCTCCAAGAACCTTCTCACTCTCTCTAACTCTCTCTCTCTCTTTACTTATTTTGTTTAACAATACACAATATCCTATCATTAAAATACTTGCTCATTAAATTAATGACATTATTTTGTTTAACAATACACTATATCCTATCACTTAAATACATCTCGTCAATTTTAACAATATCCTATCATTTATTTTGTTTAACAATACAATATATCATATCATTAAAATGCATACGCATTAAATTAATAACATTATTTTGTTTAATAATACACCATATCATATCACTAAAATACAACTTATTAAATTAATGACATTATCAAGTATTTTTAACTGTCATTAGTTAAAAAGATTTAAAACTAGTACTTATCAGATGTTTAGCTTTTTTAATTGAAATATCCACAATTGTTGGGTACTAATATATTCATATCATATATACACACACGAGATATTCATATCAATAGTATTTTTTTTTAATTGCAAACGCTCATTTAATACAAATACAATTTTAAATAAATCTAAGTTATTCTCTGAAGTTGCTCCACCAGATCCGCATCAACAAATCACATAGTCATTAGTTTGATTGTTTTCAGATTTTGTATATTCAATATTCCTTGTAGATAATGTATGTAGATAATGCTTGGTTGTCTCTAAGAATCAAGAAATAGCCGATCAATGAATTAGTTGGATCATTTTTTTTAGCAATTTAACTAAGAGAAAATAGGGAAGTTGGTTATAGATAAACATGCGGAGCAAAAATTTCTCAAAATAAAAAAACGTCGAACAAAATCAATTTAAAGGGGCATTTCAAAGTTGCCAATAAATGTAGTTCAAAAAATAAGCTATACATGTGATATTTGTAAAAGTCAGCTACATTTTAATTCAACCTTGAAAAAAAGTCATATTGTGCAATTTTTACTAGACTAAAACCAGTCGAAGGCCCGGATATGTATTACTAAAATGGAAATAGTAAAAAATAGGTCAATATGAAAAGCTTAAGAAAGTATATATGCCAACTTTTAGTTATAGAAATTAATAGAGCATAACTTGTCAAGTTATAGTTCATAATTAGATAAGTTATGGACAAACTTGTTAAGTTATGGTTCATAGCCAGACAAGTTATGGACAAAAATGGACAATAACTTGTCAAGTTATGGTTCATAACCAAATAAGTTATGGACAAAAACAATAATTTAGCCTATTTATTAACTTATGTAAACTATTGGCCTATTAATTTTAATTCATCTCAAGTCTTAACCTATTTCCATCTTTCTCCCTTACTAAAATTACCCTTAATAGTCAAAAAGGTAATTTATAAGATTACCATTGAGAAATTGCTAGATGACGCCATGAGGCAATTCGTAGTCACTAACGCTGGCCATCGATCACCAGCCGCAGGTCGATCACCGGCAATGGTCATTATTTGCCAGATTATGACAAACTACCAGATTATACTTCATAGTCTGCTAGAACATTTTATATTTTCAACCAAAAAAATAAGATGTGGTCACTAACTCCGGCATTAGCAGTTGGCATCGGTTATTGGTCATAATCTACCAGATTATGATTCATAATCTGTCAGTTTATTTTTTTTATTTTCAACCATAAAATGAGATGTTGTCTCTGACTCTAGCAATAGGCGCTAATACCAACCGTTATTCATAATACGTCAGATTATGCTTTAAAAATGTCAAATTATTATATCATTTTCAACAACAAAAAAATAAAAGGTTGTTTTGCCTCCGGCATTAGTCGCTGACCATAATTTGACAGATTATGTTTCATAATAGGCCAAATTATTTTTTTTATTTTTTTAAAAATGAGATGTCTCAAGTTCCAGCTGTTATAACGTCGTAAATAATCTGCTAAATTATGCTTCATAATCTGTCATATTATTTTTTTTATTTTCAACAAAAATGGCAGGTTGTATTTGGGCCCGTGTCGATTGCCAGTTGCCAATCATAATCTACTAGATTATGTCTTATAATCCGACATGTTACTCTTCATAATCTCCAGGTTCATTTTTCTGTGACATTGTGAGCAAAGGAGAGCAGCTTTGTGTGAGATTCCTCTTGTGCTTACTACTTGAATAATTACAAATATTCTTGTCTCTCTTCCTAATACTTTCATATGTCTTTGTTCCATTTTCCTTATTGTATTTCGTAAGCATCAATTAGCTGCAAGACTTGCTGCTGCACTCAGATCATGCATTGAATTTGAAGTGTTTGATGAGCAGCTAGCTTTGTTACTTTCCGAGCTCTAGTACATTTGTTTTCTACAAACCCAACTTTGGAACTTTGTAGAGAAATTTGTTAGATGACTATCCAACGAAGTAAAATCGGCAAAAATGACCTTCTATAGTTTTTTACACTGAACGACCACTTAGTCACGCGGAGTCATTTTGCAAATTAAACTTTTTAGAACATTATTTCACTGATACAACTTTTTTATCAAGTCATTTTCACCAAGAGCCCACACCTTCTCATTTGTTGAAATGTCAGTATTTATTGGGAAAAGGAGATATTTCTAGTTGTTACTTGCTATCAGGGAAATTATAACATGGGAGAAATATAACATTTGCGCAAATATTTCTTCTATAGCCAGTTGCTACAAACAAAGTCTTATTCTGAGTACAGAAACAAAAAGGATAACCAACTATGACGGCCAAACATAGAGTACACAGAAGAAATCCACTACTCACGCGTTTATCCAAAATCAAGGAACAATCTTGTAAGATTTCATCTTATTAATCCAAGAAATGAACGAGGACTTGGAATTTCTGAACCCCAAAAAACCATACTCTTTGCTCTTGTTCATGCTATCCAATGTTGTACCAAGAGTGAGAACCAAATCTGCAAGCCAAAAATTCCCAACTTCTTCCAAATTGGTAGGGACGAGACCATTTTCCTTCACAATCTGATCCCAGACTTCACCTTTATCCTTCATCATCTCCACCAATGTCAAGCTATCCCCGTCATCTTCAAATTCCTCGTCCTCCAACTCAAACTGCTCAGCCAACACCTTCCACATATGCTTCCACTTGAACACATCCCCATTGCTGCAATTAAACGCCTCGTTCTTCGCATACGTGTCGACAGCCGCCCATATCTGGTGCTCGGCAATCAGGTCAGCGTCGGAGACGTCCCAGTATGCCTCTCGTCCCTCCCGAGTCCCTGGAATCCTCAGTTTCAACCCTTCATGTTTACAAATCGCGGCGTAAACGCACAAACTTCCAATGATATTCATCAAACTAGAAGGCGAAAACCCGAAGATCACACCAGGCCTATGCACGGACCATGTCAAGCCCTCCTTCTTCTTCACCTCCTCCACCAAGATATCCTCTTGAACGTAGTAGAAATTCGGCGCGTCAAGCCTTGGAAGATCCTCATGAAATGGAGGCTCATGAGGCTCAACCTTCCCCAGCAGCTCAAACGGGCCGATGTAATGCTTACGCCCGGTTTGCAAGCATATGTGTTGGAGGTTCGGCGCGTGAGGAATGACGGCTTCTAGAACGTTCCTCAGCATTGCGCCGTTGACGGAGCAATTCTCGGCTTCCGTTGGTTGGCTTGACCATGTGACATAGAAGATGTGGGTGACATCAGTGAGCTTGGAGAGATGGTCTTTGGTCTGCTGCGGATCAGAGACGTCGCATTGGATATAAGTGATGGGGTGATCGGCATTCCCATGAGGGCTGCGGGCGGCGAGCAACCCCATACACCTTCCAGGGCCCGCCGGGGGTGTCGGAGAGAGGGAGGATCTCAGCCAGGCTGTTGCCGACTATGCCGGTGACTCCGACGACGAGCGCCACGCTCTGGTACTTGGGGGGCGCGTCATCATTATATTCGCGTTTTTTCTGTCATCGTTAGTATTTCTGAATGTTAGATTTAAAAGACTCGTAAGATTCAGATTGAGTCGATAGAATTTGATAAAGTTGTAACGTCTAAAACAATATTCTACAGAAAAGGGAAAAAAAATACTCGCAAAAGTGATAATTAGGATTTGGTCAAGGAACTTGCCTTTGCAGCTCCAATAGCTCCTGCCCACCACCAACTCATTCTTGTTGTGCCTTTGTTTGTCAAGAGAATGACAGAAATGAATTGGATAATATCGTGTGACTTTATGCACTAGAGTTTTCAATGTTTCATTACAGGACAGATTGCGTGACACTGACAGCCTAGACTTTTAGTCCAAAATAATAAATATAACAGATACGGTCTACGGCCATATGGGTTCTATTTTTTCTTCCTCCTTTTTATGGATATATCATAATCTGAAATGATTTTATTTAGTGTTGAGGGTCTTCTAGGGAAAAGAAAGGAAGGGAATCTTGCAAACGACATGGCACATCGGACAAAATGTTGAAGGTCATGAAATTGGGAACTGTAAAGAAGATAATTTGGCTGCCGCAATTTTCGTTTGCTAATGCCAAATTGGATGTCAAATATGCTGCCAGTGACGCTTAGACCATGACCCGTGATATTAACTTTGGAAGTTAATGGCTCGTGAGATTTATTTACTTATTTATTTATTTCCCCAGTAAATAAGTGATTTATCCAAGTAAATGATAAATTTATCGAGTAGTTCAGTGTAGTTTAAAAATTGACTAAACGAAAAAAAATTGAAATAAAATAGATATTAAGATATAGTAGCCTTCTTAGTAAAGCAATTAAGAGATTAGGAAAATTATGAGATAACCTTTTTGAATCAATTGAAATATAAACTTTACAAAAATAGATATCCAACTAATACTTAGCTTTTTTTTTGGGAGAAATGTTGGCTCCTTTCTTTGAGAGATCAAATTGGTGAAATCTCATGAGTTAAAAATTTATGAAGTTGTTCATGTGTTGATTCAACATGAACATCAACCTATCGATCTCGATCTCGAGCTTCTTCTAGATCTTTCCTTGCGACTTGACCTCTTTCACATGCAAATGCTGATTTTAATTAGAATACCTTGGATGCACATATTTTCTTTAACCATTTTTATAACTTAAGGTTAAAAAGAAAAATTAAGTTAGGTGTGAAATTACCATTAGACTTCATCTATAACTACTTTTCCTTAATCTATTTTATTATAATGCACTTTTTTAATGTTATTATGATAAAATTTGACATTTAAAGACAATACTGATAAGTTTATTTTTTTTAATATCATAAAAGGGAACATCTAGGGTAGTTGGGCATATGGGACACTACCTGTTGTGGGATAAAATATTAAGCCCCACACGAAGCAACGACTGAGCGCCACGTGGCATGATCGAATGATAAACTAATTTAAGAAAGATACGGAGTAGCGGTAGAGCGCATCGGATGAACGTCGACCCTTAGCGGTCAAGTATCCTCGTTCAAAGAATTGACTAGAAGGAACAAGAGCCACACCATGAAGACGAATGCTCCACTGGCCATGAACGAAGAGCGCTTCCAGGGAGTCGAAGGCAACGAATCCACCCACGTTCAGGTTGAAGTATGATCGTGCCATGATTTGACGTGCATTAAATGCATGCAGAGTAGGTAGTGAGGCCGGTGGAGAAAGTCATGCAGATTAGTTGAAATCTCGGTGATCAGAGATTATTGTTTCGGAGTGGGGAGAAGGCATCATGGGATTTGATTAGATTGCTAACAACTGGCAGATACGATACAGTGTATATAAGCAGAAAGAATGGGTTGAAAAGGGGTCGAATTATTAAACACCCTTTCCCCATAATTTGAATTTTTCTCTACCAAGAATAGTGAAAGACTCAATGGATGTAGCTCTACGTTGGAGTGAACCACTATAAAATCTATGTTGATTTTGTTTCTTTTTCTTGAATGATTCACGTTTAGAGTAGTTAATCCGAACACACATTACCGAAAATCTAGTATTAATATGTTGACAAGTTTTTACCATCAACAATTGGCGACTCCACTGGGGAACGAACCCAGAATCTCTAGTTTGTGTGTCAAGGATCCAAGACTACTAAGAAATAACCAATGATCATGCCTCTGAGAACAGGGAGAAGTGGCGCCACGAATCAAGGCAACCAAACGGAGGAGAACGTCACGCATCCGGCCAATCTAGCCAACGGTGGGGGCGGAGCTCAACCCGACTAGGGGAATCAACCCCCGGTGAGGAGTGAAACTCCAACCCCGGGTATGCCATAGCTTGACCCGATACAAATGCAGGCCCAGTTGAATGCTCTGACCGACTTGGTTCGAGGACTGGTGACCACCATCGAGCGAATGGATGGGATAAACTTCATGCCTCCTCTGGATGACGCCCCAAGACCACTGAGCGCCGCTGTGGCCGGGAACCAGAATGCTGGTGACCAGTGCGGTGCCCCGGAAGGGATCGGGGAAAGTGAAAATGCCAGGGGCGATAACCCGAGGCCTCGATTGTCCAAGTCCCTTGCATACACCTTAATAAATCAAGAGGAACTTATAAGAATAATCTCAGTTGAGTGTCGTACCAGCCTCTAAGAGGGAGGTAACTCAGGCTCCACAAGGGAAAAGAAAAAAAATATATAATAAAGTCCTCTGAGAGGGAGGTATTCAGTTCAGTTTATAATCACGGTGTCGTTGGGAAACTTGCAAACTCTCACGTCCCGATGATTGCGCACAAGTGGTACGAGCACTCGAGTCCATCAGTAAGCAAGATAAGTTCAAATAGTAAAACACAGACAATAAAACTTTGATAAGACATCATAAATCAGCATAAGCAGTTCATACATATCTTTCATGTGAACTTTCAATTATTTTACGAGTAATAGTTCCTACTTACAGAGCGAAAGCTCATTTCAAAGTATTTATATTGTAGGTAAGCAACCTGCACATAATGTTTGATGGACTAATGGTGAGGCAACGGACGAGCGGAGTGGAGGTTGAGAAATGGATACCGCACGCAATTATTTCCGCAACAGTTTAAGGATTTAATAAAGATTTATGTTGAATATGTCTATGAACTTGTGTTTTGAAAGTTTACAGTATGATTGTTCAGTTCGTGTAAGCTAGCAGGATTTTGAGAAGCAAAAATATAACTGTGTAAATTCAAGCTTTAGAAAAGAAATTATTTTTGAAGTATGAACACTTTGCTATGTTTAAAAAGTGGAAACCAGAATTTGTGTCATTACAGTAAGTTTTAAAAAAAATGATATAGTTCTTTAAGAGAAAAAAACTTATGCTCAGAATGCTACAACATTCTATACAACATTTTGAAGAAAATACTACAGCATTCTATATAGCATTTTAAAAATACAATGCTGCAGCATTTAGACTGCATTTTTAAAAAAATGCTGCAGCATTCTAGGTAGCATTTAAAAAAAAATTCTCAAATTTTGGGAGTTTCAGAAAACATATGTTAAAGTTAGTTACAGTGACAGCCAACTCAGCAGGGTCGTCTGACGATCGACCAGTGATGACTAGGAGGCAGAGACCCAATGCTTGTCAAAAAATGACTCGTACAGGGCCTGAAAAACAAAGGAGAAGCGAGAAGGAAAATTCAGCATCGCCTCAACTTGGGCGTCAGAAATATCCTGGACCTGGAAGTTCGGGTCCATAACCTTCACCCCGGGAAGCAGGAGGCGACCCTTAGGTAGGGGAGGAACCTCAGTGACGTCGGGAATAGGAACCACCGGCGTCCAAGTCTCCCCAATCACCCATACTTCCTCTTTACATACCCTTTTCAGGTGCGGATGCCTCCGACGTAGACCTTAAGGCACCCTCAGAAGGCATCTTCTTCTTGGAGGCCGAAGAGGAAGCGCCAGTATTGGCTTTCCCCTTCGACTTAGGTTGACTGCCGGAAGGGAGCTGGATGTTCAAAGAAGCCATTTCTGTACATGAACTGAAGAAGTTAAGGGAAAAAGGGTCGACTTACCGTAGGAAGCACCAGAACATGGGTTTCCAGCCGTGGGAGGAAAAAAGAATACTCTGGATCAATTTACCTAAAACGGGCTTCGATCGCCCGTGACTACCTAAAAAATACCACCATTCGCACTTCGCGACGTGGCTTAACTTATATATATACAAAAACTCGTCCAAAGGCAAATCCACATCAAACCGCTGACTCCACAGAACCCAGACACCGACGAAGTAGTACCAAAAGTTCGGCGCTGGTTGGGCTGGGGAGATGCCATGGTAATGGCAAAAATCCTTCACGAAGGGATGGATTGGTAAGGTTATTCCTACGGTAAATGCCCGAGTGTACACTGAAAGATACCTGGGACAAGGAAGGCTAGACCTAAAGTTTATATCTGGGAGAAGGTATTCAAATCATCTCTCGTCTATGCATCCGTCTCTAAACGCCCAGACGATGTCTCTGTTCTGAGTCCTCGGCTTCATCAAGTCAATAGTAAATGATGGCATGTCTGGGTCCCCGCTCATAACGGCCAAAGGAGCTTCGACAACTGAAGCAGCGGCCCTAAACACTACTCCACCTTCCAGAGGAGCTTCGACAACTGAAGCGGCGGCCCCAAACACTACTCCACCTTCCAGAGGAGCTTCGCCGCCGTCATCTCCTTCAACCATGAGGTCGACACTGTCGGCATCGTCCCTTGGGTTGGCTGCATAGTTGTCAACTTCCCTCAGAACAGAGTCATCACCCGATGAAGAAGACGTTCATGAGGGCTCAGCGGCAGAAGGAGAGTCCGGCCTCACAACAGACGAAGAAGGACCCTCTCGACGGTTAGATGGTTTGGGAGCCATTGTTTTGGTATAACAAGAAAAGAAGGATAATATGAGCTAAGTTAAAATCCTAAGTCGAGAGGGTAAGGGTAAGCAAGAAAAAAGAGACGATCGTTCAAGCCGAAGGCATATGAGCGCCGATGGTTCATAAAGTCGTCGATCATTCATAAAAGAAGAACGACGAATGTTCAAATGGAACCCATATTTTCTAGCCAAACACCCCTAGTCCAGAACCTCAAAGTCTTGATAGTCAACCAAAAACCAAAAAAACTAGTCTATTAAAGCCCCAAACATACGCGAAGTAAATTTTTAACCTCCTGAACATCTATTTCAAGCCTAAAACAGGCAACAATCCAGCGAAAACCAAGCAAGGAAAGCAAAAAAGGCGCAAGGAAGTATGCATAAACGCGATTGCAACGAGAAGACTTACCGGAGGCTTAAAGGATGGCAAAATCTGAAGATTTAACTTGAAATGGCTTCACGAGACACCAAATGAAGCGAGCGAAGCGGAATAAAGGGTACTAGAAAAATCTGGGCAGAATAATGATAGTTCTCAGGGATATGGATGGAAATGGTCTCGGTTTAAAGCAGACTTATAAAGGGGAACAAACCCTCGACCCCTGGCCGTTGGATGGAATCCTAGTGAATCCAATGGCGGGGGCAATCGGTCAAGACCGAACGATAATGACAAAGGCGGGAGACTAGACAAACGCGATCGGACGGTTCTGAATCCTCCATTCAAAAAATGTGAAACGTCAGCAAAATGATGAGCTGAATCGACGTGACTGTTAGCCTTCCCAAGAAGCTGCCCTAACGTCAGTCATTATTGCCTAGGGGCTCCAGGCTGGCACCACCTATGACAAGTCATCACGTGTGCAAAGGCTCCAAGCATGAGTTGCCTGTGAAGGTCGACAGCACCTGAAAGGTAGCCTCGACCAGAGGGGGGCAATTGTTGTGGGGTAAAATCTTAAGCCCCACACAGAGCAATGATTGGGCACCACGTGGCATGATCGAAGGATAAACTAATTTAACAAAGATACGGAGTAGCGGTAGAGCGCATCGGATGAACGTCAACCCTTAGCGGTCAAGTATTCCCGTTAAAAGAATTGACTAGAAGGAACAAGAGCCAAACCGTGAAGACAATCGCTCCACTGGCCATGAACGAAGAGCGCTTCCAGGGAGCCGAAGGCGACGAATCCACACACATTGAGGTTGAAGTACGATTGTGCCAGGATTTGACATGCATTAAATGCATGCATATTAGGTAGTGAGGCCGGTGGAGAAAATCAGGGAGATTGACTGAAGTCTCGGTGATCAGAGATTACTGTTCCAGAGTGGGGAGAAGATATCACGAGATTTGATTAGATTGTTAACAACTGGCAAATACAATACGATGTATATAAGCAGAACGAATGGGTTGAAAAGGGATCGGATTATTGAACACCCTTTCTCCAGAATTTGTATTTTTCTCTACCAAGAATAGTGAAAAACTCAGTGGATGTAGTTCTACGTTGGAGTGAACCACTATAAAATATGTGTTGATTTTGTTTCTTTTTCTCTCGAATGATTCACGTTTAGAGTAGTTAATCCGAACACACATTACCAAAAATCTAGTATTAATCTGTTGATAAGTTTTTACCGTTTGGTAATGATATGAAACAAAAAATCTACTCACAATACATAATTCCGAACCATCGAATCTCAATCAGATTTAAAACTATATTAGATTAAGTTAACTATGACAATGTTATAAAACATAGCATCTCGTGATTTCAAATCACGAGGATCTTCTGTACTGAACAAAATTCTGCAGAAAAAGGGAGAGAGATGTTTTAGACTTTTAGTTAGCAGTAAGATGGAGACTTGAGAAGGGACGAAAACATCTGCAAAGTGCAAACTACAAATCATGTTGCATGTGTAAGGCTATGCTCCCAAACCATTTTGCACATGCTTTGTCTACAAAAACCGAGGCAATGCAGGCTAGGAGAGGCCAGAGAGGGAATATTTTTATTTATTTATTTATCTCAACATATATGTAGTTTTTTTCTTCTGAAAAAAAACAAATATTATGTATATAGCCCACTCACTCTTTCGTTTTTCGTGCAAACTCACTCACTATTAAAAATTATGAATATATGCTCTCATCAAATGCAATTTGAAAGTTAATAAATTAAAACTCAAATGCTTTAAGTGAGGAAATAGAATATACCCTGTCGTGTTGTCCTTCAGATAAGATATATTGTTCTTCTGATAGGACATTCAAACTTAATATTTTTTCAGAAAAACACATTCAAACTTATAATAGCCATCCTCTCTTTGATCGGAGAAAAGGAGTAGGAAGGATTGAGAGATCTAATGGGTGGGAAAGATGAAGAAGATTATAATAATCTTTTATGCTGTTTAGTAAGAAAAAGAGTTAAAAAGATGAATTATAATTCTCTGCTAAATTACTATATCGTCTGTGTATATTATTTGATAATAATTTATTTAGAGGTGAAATAGTCCTTTAGAACTCAAAGTTGATGGATTGCATGAATCCTTCTAGTAATGGAAGAATTCAATTTGGTGGGTCAAGAAAGAGACTACCTCCCTCCTCTACTTTCCCTCCAACCAAACAAGAGATTAGACTTCTCCCTCTACTCTCTCTCCTACCACACTTACTCTTAGCTAGAAAAAATAATAATAATAACGATCAAAGTAACTAAGAGAAGGGGAAGCTCGACATCAGAGAACTGCGAAAAGAAGAATGGAACAATTTTAGTGCTCATAATTCATAAAGTGGTCATAATTCATAAAGCAATTTTTTCAAAGTAAGATGATATTATAGAACAAAGAAACCAAAGGCAGAAAAAATTAAATACACATTTGGCTATGTATGATTAATATAGAAGTAAGTTTTACATCATCTAGAAGTTACTCAATTTCCCATCTGCAAGTCTCATTTCAACTATACAACATCAGGCAGCTCAGTTGTGTTGAACAAATATATAGTTCTCAGCTCTAAATACTATATCTCTGGCAGTGAATCTCAAGAAAAACAAAAAATAATCTACACAATACATCTCTTTTCCTGTCCCTGTCAAAACGATCTACAACATTGGCATAGAAAAAAGAGACCATGACTGGGATGCACATACCAGAGTGGTGCAGTAGAGAATGCCAACAACCTGTGATTTCTGTTGACAGAGGATGATTTACCTATGACCATTTTTTTGCTATACGTTCTAATAATCTGGACTCCTCTTGCTTTGGAACATGTGGATCGAGGTTGTTAAGCTTACTAACAAACATCTTTGCCTCATCTTGCCGACCGAGCTTACAGTACCAATCTACGATGGAGTTGTACGTGTTTTTGTTTGGCTTACAGCCATGCTTGATCATGTAACGGATCACGTCAACAGCTTCAACGAACAACGAATCAGCCGCATAACTTGCAATAAAGGTATTATAAGTTATTACATCCGGAACTATCCCAGAATCTTTCATTTCTGAGAATATCCGGGAAGCCTCTCTTATACGACCATTTCTACAGTAGGCATAAATGACGGTGTTGTAAGAAATAGTATCAGGCTTCATACCCTTCTCCAGGATCTCCCATAAAAATTTTTCTGATCTTTCAAAATCTTCAGACCGAGCATACATGTACATCAAACTGTTGTAAGTTGTCAAGCTTGGAGTGAACCCACTCTCATTCATGAAGCTCAGAATCTCATAAGTCTTGTTGACCATCTGCCTCCTTCCATAAATTGACAGCATGGCGTTTAGAGCAGTTATGTCGGGTGAAAATCCTCTTTTACTTAATTCCGAAAAGGCACGTTCTGTTTCGCTCAGAAGGTCACTTTTACTGCAAACTAGAACAAGGGTCTTCAAGAGCACAGCATGTGGTTCGATAATCCCGGAGTATATTTCTTCAGCAAGAACAAGCACCTGATCAATCTCTTTGCCATTGGCATAAGCATGAAGCAAAGAAGAATAGGAAAGCTCATTGGGTTTACAACGACCATCCTTCATTTCAGCAAGTATTTTTTCAGACTGTTTCCAAAGCCCTCCCCGAGCCAGTGCTGCCAAAACAGCATTGTAGGTTGACAGATCCGGGGTAACACCAGCTTCCAGCATCCTCTCATAAACTTCCATGGCTTGGTCAAAAGAACCACACCTGCTATATGCACTGATTAAGGTGTTAAACGTGTCCCGCTCTGGTACAAACCCTGCCCTCTTCATCTCCTTGAACACTCCGGACACTTCCGAATCCATCCCATTTTGGCCAAAGACTGCCAAAAGTGTATTCCAAGTGACAATATCCGGTGTACATTTAGAGGCTTTGATCTCGTCAAATATTTTCATCATTTCCGCAAAATTTCCCCGATTACCATGCATCTTAATCAAAGCATTAAAGGTACAGATATTCGGTTTGCAGCCCGCACTTCTCATCTCTTCAAAAACTTTCATCGCAAATTCATCTTTCCCAGCCTTCTCAAACCCCGACAAAAGGGTGGTGAAGGTAAAAACGTCAGGCTTAATCCCTCTCTCCATCATCTCAGTCTTCAATGCCATGACTTCATCCAATAACCCATCTCTCGAATACGCCGATATCAACGAATTGTAAGTCACAACACTAGGAGAAAACCCATTAACCTCCATCTCCCTCAACACCTCGACCGCTTCTTTAGTCCGCCTACACTTCCCGTACACATCCAACAATGCATTATAAGTAACCTTATCAGGTGTAAACCCAGCCACCTTCATATCCTCAAAAACCTTAACAGCTTCCTCATACAAAGACCCGCGTCGACAACAACTTATAAGCGTATTATACGTGTACGAATCAAGAGCAATCCCGGCGCTCTTCATACTCTCCACAAGGCCAACAATCTTACTCCAAGGCATACCCATTTTCCCATACACATTCATAATCACATTATAAGTTATCAAAGTTGGCTGAAAGCCCTCTCCTTCCATTCTATTAAACACCATAACAGCATCTCTATACCTCCCATTACTAGCATAAGCAGTTATCAAAGAAGTATAAGCATAAACATCAAGCTCGAACCCATCTTTCTGAAGACTACTAATCAAAGAAGCCGCCGTCGAAACCCGGCCTTTTTTGCCAAGCATTGTGACAATGACAGCAACAATGGAGCAACTCAAAACCATTTGAAACCCCTCACAATTCCTCAACCACTCGAAAACGCTCAAAGCCAAGTCGCATTTCTTGTAAAACCCTAAACCCTTGATTATGCAAAGAACATCTATGGACAATTGTTGTTGTTGTTGTTGTTGTTGTTGTTGTTGTTGTTGTTGTTGTTCTTGATTCGTATGAGATTGAATAAAGGGAAAAAGGAGGTCGTTGAGATTAGAGGGGTTGAATTTGGGATCGAGTAAGGAGTCGATAATTTGCTGACCTTGAGCGGAGATGGTGGCGTGGTGGGACCAGGGCTTGCCGCGGTTGCCGTCTCGGAGCCGTCCGATGCGGGTGCGGTTTCTCGGGATAGGGGATTGTTGGATGTGGAGATTGTGGGAGAGTTGTGGGGGGTTTTGGGGGTGAAGAAGAAGGTCTTGGAGAAGGGGAGCTATAGCGGATTGTGAAGAAGAAGAAGAAGAAGAAGAAGGAAATAGAGGTTTTGAGGGAGGAGGATTTGGGAGGAGCAGAGGAAGAGCTACTTTCTCCGCCATTACGGAGTATCTTCGTTTCGGGGTTTACAATATCGTGAGAGTTTTTTTTTTTTTTTTTTTTTTTATGGGGGAAGTTAAAGGATTAGGAAAGGAAGAAGATGGTTATCGGGATGACGGCGACGGGGGAGACGTCAGACGTGGCAAAAGATTTTTGAGGTTTTCGTCTTCTAGTGTACACTCGGTCAATTTTTTTCTATAATTTATTTTATATTTATTTATTTTTCGGGTTAAAAGCTGTAAATTTTGTTCTTTTTTTTTAGTAAAGGAGGATTTTTATTAAATTGAAAAAAAAAAATTTTAGGGAATTGAAATAAATTATTACCATGTTGATGAGTTTTGCAGAAATATTAATATGAACATAATAAAATATCTGTTACAACTTACAAGTGATTGGGCGTCTTAAGTATGTGATGCAAGCTTGAATTTTGATTATTCATTTCTAAAATATATATATATATATATCTTTTACAATACTTTTCAAAAAATAATTTATTACAATATACAAAAAAAACTAATTATTATTTCGATTAAGGAACAAAAAAACAAGAATTTAAACTTACAATTCTTTTCAATTCAAGTACACAATTTTATAAAAGATAACAGAATTTCGATTAAGGAATGTAACAACAGAATTTGCAAACGCAATACTACATCTTACTTTTATGGCTAGTAGACTATATTGCATAAAACCATTGCAACTTCACAAATGCGGCAGCATCTTTAAAATTGCATTATAGAAATCTCACTATGCCATCTATCCAAATTCCAACCATACTCTAATTTCTGAAATCCCCATAAGGGCCATAACGATCAAGATTGAAGAATATAGAAGAAATGCTGAGATTCAATTTTAAGTTCTTCAAAGCCTCTCTTGTATTTAAAAATGGTAGCTGGAGGCCTAGATTATACAAATTCTAGCAAACCAGTGCACAAGAGGAAACAAACGCATTGCATCCTAACTCCCCTGCTCGTCAAGAGTGAAAGATAACAAATTTCAGAGAATGCAAGAAGGGGCAGTCATTAATGATATTTGCCAAAGAAACGTTCACTACGTAATAGGGAATTCTGAAACAAAACTCTTACAAAGCTAGTTCTGTAAGAAATACTGTGGCTAATAGCAGTTTTGACTTTATACTAGTATCATTAACCCAAAAAAAACAGCCCTGCATATGAACGATCCGCAAATCAAATTAATTATCCTCACAACTTCTCCATCAAAGAAAGTGGGGAGTAATTAATCCTGCGACTTCGAGAAATCCAACACGATCCCGTCCCTTGAAAATCTTCTTCAGCTTCTCATCACAAATGATGATCCTCTTGTTTTCAGGATCCTATAAAGAGGTCATAAAACACGTTACAAATCTCTATCTTCATATCATGCATATATAAACAATGCAAGTGTCAGTTTACAATTCTAATAACACGATAAAAGCACGATGGTACAACATAATTTCAACAAAAAAGGAGGTTCACTATATTTGACAGTGTCAAAGCTAAGGTTAAAGAAAGTATAATAGACAGAAATATGCTTAGATTGACAACCCAAGATTCTATTTTAACACACTATTGCTACAAGTCTAAGACAGTCATTCACTGCTGAAGAATAGTTTTGTTACATCAATACTAAAGAACTACTGTCAAAACACAATTATTCACACTAATTTCAGTTCCACGAATGTAAATCCTGTTGAAGTTATTGAACATACAACATAGTGCAGAAAAGCACAACTTCAGCAGAGGGCGAGATGGTTGACCAAATTCAAGAACTCTCAGATGGAAAACAGTGGACCATTCACAAATTGAAGGGCTTACCAAAACGCGCAGAGCATAAGAATTGCATATGCAAACGCTAGATATCCACATGAAGATATGGCAAATTCAACACATACATTGCACTGCGGTCATTTGTCTTGTCATTATTTTGACCAATACATAAAAAACTACATACGTTGTCAGGGAAAAACAAAAATAATACAACCACAATCTAAGATTCCAAATAGAGCCAAGCAAATGGATTGCATATCAAACATTCCGCTTGCAAACATACTATCTTTACCGGATAAGCCCGTTCAAAAAGTTAATAAGCCCTCGGCTAAAACTAGAAAAACCAGATTTCATCTCAATAGAGTATAATATAATAATATATTGATCAATAGATTCAATACGACATAGAATCCACTTCATAACCAAGTATAACCAAACTCATCTCAGAAATCCAGACTTCCTCCACCATAATACAGTAGATGAACATTGTTAATAATAACAAGCAAAACAAAAAATCAAAACTTGGACAACGAACCAAAAATATTTTCTTATCCTACAAACTTGGCTCCATTCAGAAATATCCACATACCACAACCTAATGAACAAACATGAACTCATTTTCAAACATAACACAATCCATCCCTAACATACATCAAAAACTCTAACCAAATAACAAAACCCACAAAGAAAAACGCCCGATAAAACATGAAATGACATGTGACAAACAGCCTTATCCAAAAAACAAACGACGAACAGAGTCCACAAACGACCAAAAAACGCAAAACCTATTTCAGAAATCAAAGGGGTTTTCAAAAACCAAAGAAAGATCGGATTTTGACCTGAAGATTGTTCTCCTTAATGTGGGCCCAGATAAGCTTGAGGGCTTGGGTGCGAGAAATCTCGGGAGCGCCGACGAGGGCCTGCATCTCCGGGGAGACTCTGCGGGGCTTCATGATGCCGCGGAGCTCGCCCTTGCTGGTGGAGGAGGCCTGCTTCGAGGCGGTGGCGAGGGTGGGCGTGCGCGACACGCGCAGGTAGAAAGGCCGAGCGGCGGGAAAAGGAACGGAGGGAAACGACGGCGTTTCGGCGGAGAGGAAGGAGGAAGTGGAGGAGATAAGCCCGCTAGAGAGAGCCATGGGATGCTTGCCGTTTGCTGTGCCCGAAGGGAAGGGATAATGTGAGTGTCTGAATACCAGTGACGGGTTTTTTTGTCTAAGCGTGACTGTGGGTGAGAGAGAGATTACTTTTGAACCTGCTGTTAAATCCTGTCGTACTTTTGATTTTCTTTCCGTTTCTATTGAAATTACATTAATATCCTCAATCCTCATTTGCTCTCTTTCGCTTTCCCTCCTTTTCTTCGGGGCATCTTGCTGAATACGGAGAAAAAGAGAATCACCATAAATATCTCTTAAAAATATACGAGTTTTAATTTTTATTATTTATTTTTAATTAATATTATTTTAAAATAAATTACACGAATAGTTGATAAATTCTTTAAAAAATAATAATTTGATCCTTAAACTTTTTTTTTGATGAAACGAACTTTAAATTATTTAAAAAAGTACAGTGTAATTCTTTTCGTCTAAAAAATAACGACACATGAGATATCACGTGGCCCATATTTTAACTGAAAAAATGAAAATGTCCTTAATTACTGTTATCACGCAGCTTCCTTAGAGGATGATCGACATTGCTTCCACCAGCAAACTTGGCCGCTTCGTCGGCGAGTCCTTCCTCAGCCATTTTGCCGGCGTCGCCTTCCAGTCCTTCAACCTCCTGTGGCAAAACCACATCTGCACAGATATCCTCCATTGTCATTGGACCTCGGTCGGAGTTGGAGGCGATTTTGCAGAGATCAACAGCAAGAAAGCATTTTAAAAGAAAGAGAGCGAGAGAGAGAGAGACATGGGACGGAGAGAGAGAAAGCAGATCGGCTAACGACAATCGCTCTTGACGGCGCCGGAGAAGACAAGCACTCTACTTTGCGATCATCGGCAACATTCCTGGAGATCATGGCGATCTCCTCTACCGAATCTGGTTTGAGGTCCCACCGGAGATTGCAGACGATCGGCGGCGGCGACTTCATTTCCAAAGTAAAAGTCGGAAGTGTTGATTGCAACCGTTTGGTGACGTTTGCTGAGAAGACGTTCAAGGAGAAAACTCAAGTAGATTGTGTACGACACCGTCACCAACAACCAGATCGCGAGCCCAAGATTTGGTTCACGTTGGCAAACCGGTTCACAACAATAATGATTGTCGGAGAGATATGAAGATAACTTGCATATTGTTACAAACCCAGACAATCCAAAATCACAATAAAAAGATTAAAAGAAATAATGTCATCCACAGATCAGAGGCAAGGTCTTAAGCTGTTGCGATGTTAGAGTTTGTAGAGATTAATGGTGATAAGAGAGAGAGAAAGAGAGCTAAGCTTTGTATTTTACTAAAATACCCTCTTTAACAAGATCACGTGTCATGCACATGATTAATTATGTTAAAAATGTAAGGAAATTTGACGAAAATGACTACATTGCACCCTTTTAAATTGTTTGGGGTTTGTTTTGTCAAAAAAAAATTGACGACCAAACTATCACCTTTTAAAGAGTTTTAGGATCATTCGTGCAATTTACCTTTCTTTTTAAGTCAAATAACTATATTAACAAAAATGTACTAATAAAAAGTAAGGGATAAAATTCAGACTCGTGCACTTTTATGGATAAGTTCAACCATTTTCTCTTAGGTGAAATTGCGTCTTTTGTTGTCATCCCTTCCGAATTTTTGTGTCCCCCACTTCTCATTTTACCCCATAAGATTTTAAGTCTCGTATTAATGATCTCTAAACATTATAAACATTGCACTTTTGATCATTTCGTCACAAAACTGTTAAAGACTGGATGAAATTTACATGTGAGGTACATATGACACTTTTAATGAGGATAATTTAGTAAAATTATTCTAAAATTTGTCTCAATTTTGGTTCTAAAAATACTAGTGTCTCACTTTGCTCTTAATCTATTGAAAGCAAATTGTGAAGTTAAGCTATTGAAAAAAAGGAATATGAAAGCTTGTTAAATTAGTATTATGAATGTGAAATGTTTTTTAGTATTTTTTTCATGTCAAATACTATCCTACATTTGAATGCTTTACTATAACAATTAAGAAGAAAATAATAATAATATTACACGTTTTTGTCCGCAAATTATATATCCCAAACAAAACAAGTCTAATTCCATTCAAAGATCATTAAATATGCATCAACATAGAACAGGTCTCGTGCATCAACAAATTATGTATCTGAAACAAAACAGGTCAAAATTCCATTCACATTGTTGTCAAAAAATAAAAAATAAAAAATTTCCAGCATCCAATGCTTTAAAAACCAGAATATGACCCCTTGTTGCTCTCTTCATTCTCTGACCAATATTAATTTTAGTAAGTTACCTCCAATTAAAAGTCTGATGTGCGCTTCACATGCAAATTTCATTAATCCTTAACGGTTTTGTGACGTAAAGATAAAAAAAAATGTGCCATTTGTGCAGTACAGGACCATTAGTAACACAAAAATTTAGAGACAAAGTGAGACAATAAATATTCCTCATAAACTAAAATTGAAATTAATCCCTTTACTTTTTGTATTTATAAAATGTACTTTTTTATCCTTTTATTTGTACAAGCTTTTGCTATGGTACTCCGGAAAGGATCCCGCCTACCACGTAATATATAAATTATCTAAAAATCAGAAACATAGCCTAACATTAATTAAATTAAATGTAAAATTAAAAATTTTAGTTATCCAACATTATTTTTGCTCCTTTACAACATCAGATGTTATATTGAATAAATATCATATTATACTTCTAATTTTTATATACTATGTGGAAATACAGTCCTATCTTAATTTTGTTGTTTAAGGTTGTCGCTTGTGGATTTTTCCTCATTGTTTTATTTAGAATACATTTTTCATTTGTTTCTTTAGAAAAAGTGATTAAAAAAAAAAAAATCATCAAAACTATTTCTTGTGCCAGGCATTTGATTTGAGTCTATAAAAGCCTTGCTTTGAATTCCTAAACAAAAAATCTTATTGGTATCTCACAGTATAAGTTGATAATAATGTTATAATGTCATGATTTTTTTGTGTTTACTGTTGATTCCCGATTTTTTTTTTTTTTTTTTTTTTTGCCTGCAAGTTGATTCCCTCAATTAATCAAGTATATTATCATTCGTAAGTCATCTTGATTACCATGGCGATTGGAGACGATTAGTCATTTATATTGACTTCGGCAAGTAATATGGTAAAATATTGATAAATACTTATTACTCCAGCAGCCAACGCAGGCAACCACCGCCAAAAATGATAGGCAATGTGTTAAAAAGGCAACAAAATCTTGAAAATTACTTAGTGGTAATCTACTACATTACTGAAGGACTAGCGTCGATGTCACCGATGGTTACTATTTATTTTGGGGATATAATCTGTTAGATTGCCAATGGTAATTTAGAAGATTATGGTTACTCCAATGCAGGGTCCAATGGGGTAAATTCAGTAGGAACAATTTTGTTGACCGTTGACTGCTCACGTGGAGGGGATGCTCACTTCTAAGAGGGATAGAGTTCTTCTTTCTTACCATCTCTCCTCAAATAATGTTCCCCGTTCAACTAACCTCTTTAGTTCTAGCAAGTTCAATAAACTATTTATTACAAATAATTCATAAACATTGTTTTTCTACTCATATCACTAAAAAACTACTTCGGATCGATAAAAGAAAATGAGATAAATATATCTTAAAATGCATGAGTCTTAAATTTTTACCCTTTATATTTAATTAATACCTTTTAAGATAAAAAATTATATTAATAAAAAAGATATTAATTAATAATAAGTGATAAAAATTTTAAAACAATACATTCTGAATAAGTGATAAAAATCTTAAAATAATATACTCTGAATTCAATAAATATTTTGATCAGATAACACATTCTCCCACCCCGGAGGAACTAATGCCATCAAATATTCTTATAGCGTTATTCTTCCTTGGTACCGATTCTCTGCACCATCGTACTCT
>NW_010361930.1:232811-241052 GCF_000414095.1 Morus notabilis | reverse complement strand
CTCTTTCCCGGTGAACTCGTGGGCAGTAACTCGACTCAGTTGAAGTTGATCAGTCAAACGAAACGAGTGTTTCGTTAAAATGGTGACAAACACCGTTTGTCGTCGGCTATGTACACCCCTAGAACAAGTGCATTATGTGCTTGTACAATGAATTAAGCCCAGGTAAAGAAGATAGCCCAAGCCCATTTGTTACTAGGGAGAAAGAAGAAAATAGATTAAGACTTGAGATGAATTAAAATTAATAGATTAATAGTTTACATAAGTTAATAAATAGGTTAAATTACTGTTTTCGTCAATAACTTATCTGGTTATGAACCATAACTTGACAAGTTATTGTCCATAACTTATCTGGTTATGAACCATAACTTGACAAGTTTGTTCATAACTTATCTGATTACGAACCATAACTTAACAAGTTATGACCTATTAATTTCTATAATTAAAAATTAGCTTATATACTTTCTTAAACTTTTTATATTGAGTTATTTCTTACTATTTCCGTTGTTACTGAGAGGATAAGCCCATTGACTTGACAAAGTTTTTAAAATTTGACATAAATAGGCAAAATTTGAAATCCTTAATGACTACATCATTATATAGTTGAAAAGGCGAATTATTATAATAATTACAATATCATTTTTACTATTTTTATAATATTCTAAAAGTTTACTAAATTTCAACTCAATGTATAAAATTTTTCCTTTTGGGTGTAATTATCTCCTTAATTAATTGGCTGCCGTACAAACTTAAAGGGGCATGTGTATGGCATTTATATGGCTTAACTTTTAATATTTTTTTATTTCATTATCTTATACATTTGAAATTTCTAAAAATGTGTTGTTATGGTGTTTTTTGCAAGAACGTTTCTCTCGTAATAAAAATCAAGGCTTGTTCTGTAGCTTTTTTTTTTTTTTTTTTTCTAAAACCCTCATTATTTGACCTCACAACCATTTAAAATTCCTATAAAAAGTTGTCACGTTGACTTGTAGATATTGAACCCACATCCTACCTTTTTCCCCTGCAGAAGCATAATTGTATTATGAACATTACCTACAAAGCCACACTTACTCATACAACTTTTGTAATCTTGGATTCACAAGACAAAGTCTATTTTCCCCATCATTAGAAAAAAAAAAAAAAAAAAAAAAAAAAAAAAAAAAAAAAAAAAAATTCACCTTCTGATGTTGGTTTGGTAGAGTGTTCAAAAAGAAAAGAGGTGCACATTATATGGATCACCATCTTAGGCTACTTATATTAAATTTCTTTAATTTTTTTCTCTTTTATTTTGATTTTTGCTTTCGGAAAAGAGAGAAACTGTTTGTTATCATTTTAGTCCTTAATTACTTGAGATGTTGAAGTGGCCCAAATCATTACCATTGAAACTTCTAGATTGATGGTGCACCTAACTTGAAATTCTCCATAAAAAGGAATTCCCCCCCGTAATATATGGTTGTGCAATGAGATGTTTCACTAATTTTAATGCGATTCAATTCACTGAATTTAAATTATTTGAGCAAATATATATAGCATAGAGAGAAAATATAAGTAGGTGGATTTGTTGTTATAATGCTTTACTATATGGACCCTTTGCCTTTCACGCTCCAATTGTATGTGGTTTTCGTCATTTTGTTTTTTTGATAAAAAAATTTCCGTTATCTTTTGTTAGTACATGGAAGATTTGTCAGTTTGGGGCTATTGAATTTTCATAATGAACTGCTTTCTTTCGTACCATAAAGGTTAGAGAAAGAAAAAGAAGAGGGAGACTAGTAAATTCTTAATTGATGGCATTTAGTGATGTATAGTGAAATCCATTTGATTATTGTCTAAAAATTGGACTGCTTTTTCGTTTCATAAAAGAAAAATTGTCGGCTCTTAATATATCAGGTTTTTCTTGCAGTCTATGTCTAATTTAAAATGCACATTTTCTAATTTGGCTGTACATGTAACCACTATGTAATATGTTTTGATTGATTACCTTGACAGATAAACCAAAATGCAATTACAGTTTACTTGACGTTAATCAACATTTAAAATGAGGGATTTTAATTTTAGTTTATTTGTCTCCCCATCTTTCGATTCCTAATCCTTATTTCGCGTTTATGTGGTGGCCTTTGTGCTACACTATGGTGGCCTTTGTGTGCTACAATCAACATTTAAAATCTTTTCATTAAAAAAAAAAAAAACATATTCCAACTCAATACATTTCAACTACTGAGTTGGAGTAGAATCATAATTTTCTTATAATATGTTTTTTTTTTTTCTTTTGCCATGAAGCTAAAGCACTCGTACTAATATATATTTTTTACGGTGCCATTAAATTATTCATATTATTTGTGCCTCTTTTTGGGGGGAACATGAATAAACTTTCCACCTAGAACTTACAACACCCCATGAAGGTATGGCACGTGGATTCTAGCCCATGCATAACAACATTTAATATATAAATATAGGTATCAATTTAAATAAAAACTCTTAAAAAAGACTGCTCAATTGAAATTAAACGAGAGAAGGAAATGGGTCTCCCAAGTTTTGGAAAGATATGGGCTAACAGGAGGAAGCTAGAAAGTAACATCATTCCTGTTGTGACTGCCAAACAAATCCGGACCCTCTTCCCTTTCACTCCAAGCTGTCCCACTTCTTTCCAAATTACAACTCAGATCTTTCATAACGTGGCAGATCGTAAGAGGAGTTTGCTAGCTTTTTATTTTTTTATTTTTTTTCTCTCTTAAGATGGCTTCTTTATTTTCTTTTATCACACTTCCTTTTTGTTTACTTTATGAACTATTAAGAAAGTATTACTATTCTTACTTTAAATTTCTTATTCATTAATTGGTTTTCGTTTAAGACGGTATATGTGTATATGGTGGATAATTAGTGAATCATATGTATTTCTTTTCAGTTGTTGGCAAAGGATATAGGAATCAGAATATAATATGACATTTATTTTATGTGTAATAATAATGTCAGACATTGTAATAATAATATGTATAAATACTTTTTTTGTTACATGTTATATAATGATGTGGTCATTATTTTAAGGATATTAATTTTTTTTTTGTTTGTAATAATATGAATACATGTTACATGTCTCACTTTATATATTACGGTGACCTAAAATTGGCCTATAATATCACTCTATTTGAGTTTTGAAGTTAGGAGCACAACAAGCAATATGTGAAGTTAAATGCAATACATATTTATGTATAGTGATTATATAAATTAATTACAAGTTATTGCACTTCTATTGTAGATTAGTTTTTTTTTTTTTTTTTACTATTTATACATTAGTTAAGTATTTATTTTTACTAAAGCATAACTCCCGTTTATTTATTTTATGTATACATGCAATTAAATGACAAACTAGTGTGGACCATACAGAGGGATTTTTTGCACACTTTTGCTTTAAAATATAGTAGTGGAAGGGAAAGGGATTGAACATATATATACAGATATGTAGTAAAACCAACGAGAAACATCCAAAAAAAGAAAAAGAAAAAGAAAACCAATGAGAATAAATAAAAGTTGTTATCGACTGGTAAGTAATAATAATGCTATTGTCCGCTAGTAATCATCTTAATTTCACTGTTTTTGATGAACACTGAATTGGTCTATAAGCAAAGTCGTCATTATTTATTTTGCTATTTTATCCACAGAAAGCAAGAAAACAAAAAATAAAAAATAAAAATAAAACTTTTGCCCATGAATTCCATCTGTCAGGTTTTCTTGTCTAACCAATGCAACTAGGACACGTGCATTCGCATAATGATGTTCATAATTGGTTGGGTACCCACAAAATTGAAACGTTGTATAACGATCGCGGCCACAATTCTTTAACTATCAATCACACACTCTCTCTCTCTCTCTCTCTCTCTAAATTTTCATACTAAATTCACTCTTTTCTTGGTAAAAAGTCAATTCACTAACTTAAAGCATGAACATTATTGATTATTTTTTACCCAAAAAATGAGCAATATTACTTATAAATTACTTTCTTACGTAGTAATGACAATGAGAAGAGAAGTTGAATGGTTCTTGTGTTTGTCATCAAGGAACCAAACTTTAAAGACACGTAATTATCTTCCTCAATCACAAATATAATATTACTAAAAGATAAATGTTCACATAAATAAAACTTACAATAGTAATACGGTTATATATAAATACACACAAACACACACATGTAAAGTAATAGTAACGGCAAAGATCTTGAAGGACAAAAAATAGAGAGGAAGATTTTTCCTCAAGGCACTTATCACGGCGTGACACAAAGGCCCCAAGGCCCACAAAATGACGGTGCTCCAACATACCAACCAAATTCAGCTAATTTCTGCCAAAAACTTAGCGTACAAATCAGAATTGCTATGAACTCCAGCACATGTAAAACCAGGCTGCTCCGGCCCCACTAATCATAACCTTATTTGATGATCCTAACGGAAAAAGATATTGAACAGAAAGAAAGAGATGTGCTTGACTTTGAAAGAGGGAGAACTATAATGTACGACTAACTTCTATTAACGGTAGTTCACATAGTGTATGTTTGAGTAATTATTACGGTTAGTGCATTAAATATAATTAAAATTACATTAATAATGAAAAAGAAGCCGTTTGAAATGTGGGTTTTTCAATCCAAGTAATTTGAATTAGAATTCAAATTTTTAAAATTTTTGTGAGATAAGACATTATAACAAAATTCTTTAAATTCATTTTTTTTATAGAAAAAAAAATCAGTGTGACTTAACTACCATTTGTATTAATTAACATTTTCGTTAGACATGCTCATATAGCCGAGGGGGACATAAGTACATCTAACTACTTTAGTCACATTGGTTTTGAGGTATATTTCTTAATTAGACTCTCATTAAACAAATATATTCTTAATTAGACTACAAGTTGCATAATTGTGAGTTCTGTCGGTGTGCTTCAGTTTTAACATTAGAATGAACTGGAAAAGAAAACAAATTTGAATCTTACTTAAGAATTTAACCATTGTTTTGCTTTTTTTTTTAGTTCAAGTGTCATGTTTATTTAATAGGGGAACTAATTAGAGAGGTACTTGACCAATTACGCAAAAGTCAGTGGATAGATTTGATTGCCGTTTGCTAATGCAAATGCCACTTGGACTCAAAAGATCACACAACGAAAATAAAACTATCACAATCTTAAGATACTACGAAAATAAAACTTCACCATACAAAAAGGAAAAAAAAAAGCACTAGGCATGAAATGACCACATTTACCTTTCCAAATACGAGTGTGTTTTTTTGTTTTTTGTTTTTTGTTTTTTTCTCTTTTTTAAAAACCTTTATTCGATTCATCAGTTGTTTTAATCCACACTGTTAGTCATGGCCTCGTAGGATAAAATAACTTAATAAACTCTTACCCAAGTGAAAATAGAAAGAGAAAATGATTATACACGGAATAAGAAGAGAAAAAAAAATATATTCAATGAAGGTTCCCGATGAGCATTTTAAACTCCCAAGCCAAATCCAATCTAAGAACTAATGACATATTTATTTATTCATAATCGGAGTGGATATGAATTGGAGTGGACAAAATTCGGAGTAGACATGAATAAGAGTCAAAATAAATTGTTTACTTAGGTTTTAAGAATCGGAGTCAGAATCAATCACAATCTCATTTATGCGTTTACTTAAACACATAATCGGAATAAACTGTTATAAATTTACTTATCTATCTTTTTAGTAGATTTTTGTATGTTGAACTTAAAAAATTATATATTATGCTAACTATCTTAATATTAGGATAACTAATTAGTAATTCAATTTTTTAATCACGCCTAGATTTTTTTAATTAGTAATTAGAAATTATAATGGTCTGGATCTCCACGAATCCTTGAAATGATGTTGTGCAATCAAGGGGCAAAACATGGTTTGATTACAGATTCAACAAAAAAACACAAAAAAATAAAAATAAAAATAAAAACTTACGATTCAATTAAAAAGAACCACAGTGATTTATGTTATTGACTTATCTCGAAGAGAATAATGATGCTTTTTGTTGTTGTGGATGCAATTTTGTGTTTTGAGGAGAAGAAAATATCAGAGGAAGTGAGCAAGGAGATACGAGAGGTGTGAAAGTAAATTAGGACATTTTTTATTTTTTACTTTTTACTTTTATATTCCCAAATTTGTTAGTAGAATTAAGGGTAAAATTATAATTCACATTTATTATCAGGATTGAGAGTGCCAATCCGGTGGGGAGTGGGAGGAGTGCCAATCTCATTTCTCAGCCCCAAATTGGTGTGGGACCCACACATCAGATAAAAATGGATAAGTAAACATGGGGTTAATTATGATTCTCAATTCTCATCCTCACTCCTGGTAAGTAAACATGCCATAATAGATGAGAATTGATATCGACTATCGTAAAACAAACAACATTGTAACAAATATAATGACATCGTGGCACCCAGATCAACCACCTTACAATGAAAAATCACATGCGGAGAAAGGGACCTACAATGTGGGACTATATCGAAGCTGAAGATCTGTTTGGTAGCGGGAGGCCCCTATGTGGAATACATACATGTTAATAGGTAGGGTTTGTGTCTACCTGTTTTATTAATCATTCACAAAATATTAACTCAAACCCGGCTCATTTATTAAATGTATTAAAATGTCGATCTAAACACAATTTATTTATTAATCTTATTTTAAACGTAATTTATTTAACACTATCATAACATGTTCAACATGTTTATTAATTTTTTTTTTAGAAAAACAAGTAAAGTTTCACTATAACAAGTTATTTGTATTTATTAAATCATAAAAACTTTTATACTACATCATGTATAATTAGGTTGCAAACCCAATTCGTTTATTAATTTTCTCAACTCCATTTTGACATAAACCTATTTATACAGCTCCCTTGACATAGAGTCACATAGTTTTTACTTTTGCTTTTAGTAAGTAGAAAAAGAGAAGTAAAAGAAGTGTTTGGAATAAAAGAGTTTTATAGGTCAAAATAATTTTTAAATTTTCTAATAAGCAGTAAAAATATTGTAATAAAGTTTATAATGTCTTATTAAAACTTTAGCATAAGTTTTAAAGTATATTCAAAAGTACTTCTTTAAAAGCCACACTTTTTATTTCTGAAAAATTGAAGTGTTTCTAACAGATCATTCAAACACTTTTAAAAGCAGCTTTTGAAGTCAAAAAAGCAAAAAATAACTTTTAGGAAATATTCTCAAACAGACCATAGTACAAAGATGATATTCATCTAGCGAAACTCATAAAATGGTGAATCCCACTAAATTGGTATATTCAACACCAATTTAACATACGTTACATAACAATTAGTAAAATGAGACGTATTGTAATAGTTACTAAATTAGGGGTTGTATTATTAAAATTTAAAATTTAAGGGGTAAGTTGTCAAAATTTTAAGAATTTATGTAAAAAAAAACACTAATTTTTTATTTTTTAAAAAGATAATTGACACGAAGGGATCTTAACCTCTTCAATATGTTACAATTTAATCTCTATTCTATTAATATTAGTAAAATGATCCTCACCCCAATAAATTTATACAATTAAGTCCTTTCCGTCTATTCTTTTAATTTGTGCAATTAGTCTTTTCATCATTTTACTCTTTTAATTTTGTCATTTTGCTTTTGTTTTATTTTCTTTGGGTTTTTTAGTCATTTTTGTAATTAAAATTAACGTTAATCAAAGTATATACTTGCTTATTAAATAGTAAATACAATCGGATGGTTTCTTTATGCAGTAATTAAAATCCAGAAATACTCTTTTTATTTTAAAAGTGGGTAAAATACGTAAAAGCATCTGAAAAAAGGGCCGGAACCTTCCTACAAATCCAGTCTCTTAAGCGGGATTAATAATCTACTAATTACAAACTGCCTATTTAATCTCTCCCATTCATCCCTGTTTCTTCCCACAACGCACTCACTCGCTCTCTCTTCTCTCCTCTCTCTCATTTCATTTCGGGTGTGCGCACGTTAAGCAGCGACTGAGTGCGCACGTTAAGTAGGGACTGAGTGCGCACGTTAAGCAGCGACTGAGTGCGCACGTTAAGCAATAATGTCTCGTAAAGCCGTGTTGTTCATAGGACTTCTCTGCGCCGCCGTGGCCGCAGTCTCCGCCCAAGCTCCGGCGACCTCTCCGTCCACCACTCCAGTTCCTCCCACCCAAACCACTCCCACCGCCTCTCCGCCGGCCAACTCCCAGCCCCCGCCCGCTCCCGTCGCAACCCCACCGGCCT
>NW_010361930.1:189839-232774 GCF_000414095.1 Morus notabilis | reverse complement strand
CGCCCCCCCCCACCCCCCGCCCGCTCCCGCCGCACCCCCACCGGCCTCATCTCCGCCTCCCGCCGTCCAGTCTCCTCCGCCCGTCGCCACTCCACCACCGGCCACTCCCCCACCCGCCACTCCTCCACCGGCCACTCCGCCACCCGCCACTCCCCCTCCCACCACTCCTCCACCAGCCACTCCTCCGCCAGCCTCTCCACCGCCGGCCACTCCTCCTCCCGCCACTCCTCCTCTCGCCACTCCACCACCCGCCACTCCTCCTCCGGCCACTCCTCCGCCCGCCACTCCTCCGGCTGTTTCGCCGCCTGCTCCTGTCGCCTCCCCACCGGCAGCTGTGCCAGCTCCCGCTCCCAGCAAGAAGAAGGGGAAGGCTCCGGCGCCGTCGCCTGTGGCCCTCGGTCCATCCCTCAGCCCACCCGCTCCGCCGACCGAGGCTCCTGGGCCGAGCTTCGGCGCTACCTCTCCATCTCAGGATCAGGTAATCTGTTTTTTGTTGTATTTTTTAATGAACACGTTATTTTACACGAGCCGAACAGATCAATGCAAGTAATACCATTTTGGGTTTATACGAACTTTAGTTTAGTACCAGCTGAAAAAGACAGTTTGAAGACATTTTTTTGTTTTCGTTGTTCATGGGACCAAAACGGCGTAATTTAGTGGGAGTGCAGTAGGTGTGCTATCGTGGGCCTGGGGTTGTCTGTGGTTTCTTTCTTGATCTGCTTACTGTTGTCGTTTTGGTATTTCGAGCCCTTTACTACTAGAGTAACTAAACTGGTTTTGGATCGAATGTGTTCGGGTTCACGTGAGCTTTGAGGGACGTGTGATGGGTGGATCTGATTGGAACTAGCTAGTACGATCTGTTACCTGTACGAGCTTTTTGTACATTTTTAGAGTCCGTACATGTTGTAGCGAATCTGGTAGGGCCAAGTGTTGAATATGATCAAGAGTCTTTTTTATCAGCATCTCCGATCGTACACTCGTTTTCACTGTACACGTAGATTTAAAAAATGGGTTGGTTTATGGTACATTTGGATGTAGACGTGCCAGTGATCAGAACCGAGGCATGGATAGACACAAGTCACACAACGTACTCTACAACTGGGTTTAAGATATAGTAGGCTAGCCAAATAGTCCCGTAGGTGTACGGTCAGATAATAAAGAGAGAAATGTCAAGCATTGACCAACAATATTTAAGAAACTGTAATGGTAGGACTGTTAGGAGTATCAGGATATCGTTTATTTTGCAGATTTAAGTTTTTAATTTGAGTTGATGTGATATTTTTTTAAAGTTTTTTATTGTATCAGAAAAATTTAAATGTGATATTTTTTAAGAACTTTTTACTGTAGAAACTTATGTCTCGTTCATTTCACCGATTCGAGTTTTCAGTTTTAAATTTTTACAGTAAAAAACTCTCAAAAAATGTCACATCTAACTTTTTCTGCTACAGTGAAAAGATCTCAGAAAATGTCACGTCTCAGCTTAAATTGAAAATTCAAATCCGTAAAGTAAACGAGGTATTATAATTAAAAACTTAAATTAGTAAAATGAACGAAGCCTTATTTTAACTCTTGAATTTGTGAGTAGGAGCATTTTGCGTTGCGCAATTAATATAAACACTTACAAATGAGATCATTAAAAAATTAATTGAAAACTTAAAACAACATTTTCTATGGTAGTGTACGTTATTCTTGTAATAGTTCCTTAATATTTAATAATTTGGAGTTTTTTTCTTTAAGAAAATGTTGTTCACCAGAGTACCTTACAACGGTGTACGTACTTAACATTAGATCCGGTCAAAATCAATCAAAATGGAAAAATTATAAAAAAATAATATAAAATTTAATACATGTTTAATGATTAAAAACAAATTCCTATGACCATATTATAGATTACTTTTTCTTTTTAAAAAGAATTTTATTAAGTTTCGTTTTAGTCATTTACTTTTTTTTTAGTTCCAATTACGATGTGATCTGATTAAGAGAGTGTATAAACAAAGAATGAAGTCTGTTGCATAATAATATTATATAAATTATACATTAAGGTGAAACATAACATTTATTTTATATTTTTTATATATATCAAAACTTTTATCTCTTTCACATTAATATTAAACTTTTTTAAAGTTGTTGTTGCATAAATTAAGTGCAATGATACGATACTCTTGAGGATCGGTCATTCTAAAGAGTCATTGAAGACATTTTTCTTTTACCCGTGTCATATAATTTCCCCGTTAGTTATCACTATTTTTTTCCATGAGCATTATGCACTAAGCTAGTTTTACAATAATTCTGGGCCCCAAGTGTATAAATATGCAAAGATCTCAGAAAATGTCACGTCTCAGCTTAAATTGAAAATTCAAATCCGTAAAGTAAACGAGGTATTATAATTAAAAACTTAAATTGGTAAAATGAACGAAGCCTTATTTTAACTCTTGAATTTGTGAGTAGCAGCATTTTGCGTTGCGCAATTAATATAAACACTTACAAATGAGATCATTAAAAAATTAATTGAAAACTTAA
Source organism: Morus notabilis (assembly GCF_000414095.1). NCBI lineage: Eukaryota > Viridiplantae > Streptophyta > Magnoliopsida > Rosales > Moraceae > Morus > Morus notabilis. The sequence continues at coordinate 230,254 of NW_010361930.1, read as the reverse complement.
AATAACATTTTCTATGGTGGTGTAAGTTATTCTTGTAATAGTTCCTTAATATTTAATAATTTGGAGTTTTTTTCTTTAAGATAATGTTTTTCACCAGAGTACCTTACAACGGTGTACGTACTTAACATTAGATCCGGTCAAAATCAATTAAAATGGAAAAATTATAAAAAAATAATATAAAATTTAATACAGATTTAACGATTAAAAACAAATTCCTATGACCATATTATAGATTACTTTTTCTTTTTAAAAAGAATTTTATTAAGTTTCGTTTTAGTCATTTACTTTTTTTTTAGTTCCAATTACGATGTGATCTGATTAAGGGAGTATATAAACAAAGAATGAAGTCTGTTGCATAATAATATTATATAAATTATATATTAAGGTGAAACATAACATTTATTTAATATGATTTACATATATCAAAACTTTTATCTCTTTCACATTAATATTAAACTTTTTTAAAGAAGTTGTTGCATAAATTAAGTGCAATGATACGATACTCTTGAGGATCGGTCATTCTAAAGAGTCATTGAAGACATTTTTCTTTTACCCGTGTCATAATTTCCCTGTTAGTTATCACTATGTTTTTCCATGAGCATTATGCACTAAGCTAGTTTGACAATAATTCTGGGCCCCAAGTGTTTAAATATGCACAAGATAATGAGGCAGAAATACAATTTTAGGCCCCAGAACTTTTTCTAAATATACAGAAACGTTCTAAACATCACTATATGTACATTTTCATTCCATTTGTGGGGGGTGTGAACTGTAATAAAAGTTTTTAAGGAGTATGTTTTCATGGAAAATCTCTTTTCAGAGTGGAGCAGAGAAGGTGTTGTCCATGGGGAAGATGATTGGGAGCTTGTGCCTTGGATATGCTCTCCTCTTTTTGATGCTGTAGATTGGGAGATCTCTCTCTTTGCCTTTTTCTTTCCTCTTTCGTACTTGCTGTTTGTTATTTTATTTTTGTCCTCATTATATATATATTATTATTATTATTATTGGTTGCCAGTTTTAGCCCATGTCTGTATATGGGACTTCCAGTTCACTACCCATTCGGTTGCATTCTTTGGAGGTTTTTGAGGGGAGCTTTTGTATTTGTGACTATCGGAGGGGGAGTTGTTTTGTATTGAGATATTCATAGTTCTTTCTCTCATTATTTTTTCGTCTCTTATTGTGTTTCCTTTTTCTGTTGCTTCGCTTTTTCTTTTTATTCTTTAGCTTTGTTGTGGAATCCGTAAAATCTCAAGTTCTGTGTGCCAAAACAAACAGTTTTAAGCTTCAACCTTTACCCCAAAAAAAAAAAAAAAAAGCAGCTGCTATGACCATTTGTGCATGTTGAAATACGTAAAAGAGAAACTAGAGCTCCGGCAAGCATCAAGCCCTTCAGTTTGGGTAGAAGATTTATGTCATTCCGGGGCATGGAGTGATTTCTGTGGATTACTAAATACGAATACCATGCATCAATGATTGTGGAAACTCATGCATATGCGGTAATTATTGGAATCATATTATTAAGAAAGTGGTAAAAAAAAATAATATGATTTTGAGGAAATATACATTTCTTTGCATACATGAATCTTCTCCAAAATTCTCGTAAATATCATTTTACTATAGTTGTGTTTGATTGTGTATGAAAACAATAACTTTGAGTATTAAAGACTGTCATTTTATAATTATTTTGAGACTAATTAGATCTTATTATATTAGATAATGATCATCCCTTTTCTATTAACAGAAATTATAATCTTGACAACCTTTTTTTCTTCAAATATTTTCAAAAAAATGTAAAATTATAAAATAAGAATACCTTCATTGAATTTAAACCCGAAGGAAAATTTAAGCTTAAACCAAATATGAGGGTTAGATCTTGCTTGCATAACGGAGGAGAGTGTTTATTACGGCCGTTTGGTCATGGGTTCAAAGCAGGATTTAAGTTAATAATTTTATTACGACTTTTAAAATTTAAATTTTTTATTAAAAAAAAACATTATAACAGAATTAAAACTAAGGATTGAACCCATGAAGAACGCATGACACAAACTCATCCTTAGTGTTTTATTGTTTTTCCATTAATTGAATAACCATGTTTGTGTGAGTTTCGAATTGTCCCAAAATTTTCGAGTGAGAAAAAGAGTAACAAATGCACCAAATGTGAGAATCTGCATTATTCACATACCTCGTATCGTTGCATATCAAACGCCTAATAAGTATATATTTGGTATTCGAAATATGGTTGCATGAAAATCTTTGTAAGAACTTTTCTCATAGAATAAACTAATCCAAAGCATGGACATGTGACATTTTTCTCAAGTGTTTGTTCACCCCCGAGTTCGCTATTTGATGGGGCAGAAAAAGGCATAGTTATGCTGGATATTGTCCTATGAAACATAACAAAACATGGGCCCTAAACAAGGCTTCATTGACATGTTTGTCCCGTTTCATGGGTCAGTAGTGTTCTCAATGGGCCTATGCAAGAGAAATGGGCTTATTTATGTTTGTCGTTAGGAAGGATTGAGCGATTAGTTGAGGAATTCACACCCAACCAAAGAACTGAAGTATACGCTTTAACATTGAAATTGTAACGTTCTGAGATGATAACAATGCATAATTAGGAAAGAGGTAAAAAAAAAATGCATGTCAAGAAGGAATGAATGCAAATAAGTATCTTTCATCACCCAAAAAAAAAAAAAAAGTGCAACCAACACATTAAAAAGGGAATAATTGCACTTGTGAAAAGGCCAAATAGACATAAATTTTTATTAACTTTTTTTTCGTTTATTTCACTAATTTGAGTTTTCAATTTCAATTTTATTATTGTTAAAAGCTCTCACACAAAGTTATTTCTAATTTTTTTACTATAGTTAAATGTTCTCACATAAAGTCACATTTCTACTCTAATTAAAAACTTAAATCAGCGAAACACACACTTTTTTTCTTCCTTTCTTTTTGTCTCCCCGTCTCCTTAATGTGTGTTAAAAACAAGATATTCTGACGAAACTTCTAGTGTGAAACTCTTATTTATTTGACTCTTTTTATTTTCCGAGAGCTTTGGATGGTGTTAATATTAGTTGTTTTATTCCAACACATCTCCTTTATATGAGTCCAACAAGTGAATATTAGTTATAAGAATATATTAGATTCGGCAGTCGCAAACGAAATTACAATTTTAGAGTGTAATTGCAAAATTTCTACTTATGATTTCACGTTTTACTATTATATTATCTTACCATCCCGCCTCTAAATTTAAGCTATTAGTAGGTAGTTGGCTTAATTATTTAAGAGAAAACCAAAAAAGTCATTATTAAAATAACACTATTTTATTTATGTCATTGTTATAAATTTATATTATACTACTAATAATCTGTGAGTTATCTTTTCATATGTTATTTTTCGTAATTTACAGGTTATTTTTCATAATTTATTTGTTATTTTTTCATAATCTGCAGATTATTTTTCGTAATAACATTAAAAATTTGTGTCGTGGCATTAATAAAAAAAAAAAAAAAAACAATAGCAAAACTTGAAATCTTCTCTATTTATTTCTTGGCTTTTTTATTACCATTGGTGATGCGCCATTGGTTAGCAAAACAAACACAAGGAAAAGACAAATTAAATTATCTCGTTCCTATCAAGTATCAATAAGGTTCCGAGGGAAAAGTTTTCCCTAACTTTGCTGCTGATTAATTTTGCTCGTAGGTGAAAAAACATGTGTTGCAAGAGCAGAATAATTTATCATTTACAGTCACATATTATTCATTAATACATAATAGCTATAATAATTAATAATAATGGTGACAAGAAAGAGTGTGGGAACACTTGTACAGCATATTCAATATGCATCTATTGGTATAGGGCCGTGCGGTAGAGTCATAAATATGATCAATCCTTTTCCATGAGAAGTGGAAGCTTCCCTTTGCCGACACTCTCTTGGATCATTATATTTGTTTTCTAACTTATAATTTCTTAGTCTTATCATATATACAATTTTTTTGAAATGCTCAACTTGTCAACCAAATTAAGGACATACCCTAAAATACTGCCATAGCATTAAGTATTATACTAAGCCCGTTATAAATGTTGAGAGTAGAAAAGTCAATATATTCTTCTTTATGTACTGTAGGCATATGTTTATTGTATATATCAATTCTCAAGATTCCTTATTTAAGGGCCAAAAAGAAGAAGGAAAAAAAAAAAGCCTCTAAGAGTCAAGATTCCACCGTTAGGGAAAAAATGGTGAAGCTTTAGGCCCCGTTCATTTTGCTGATTCGAGTTTAGAATTTGAGTTTTTCTACAGTAAAAAGCTCTCACAAACAATCACATCTAACTTTTTTGCTACAGTAAAAAGCTCTCACATAAAGTCACATCTCAACTCGAATTAAAAACTCGAATCAGCGAACTAAACGGGTCCTTAGTAAGTTAATAATTAGACAATACCACTACTTTTTTTTTTCTCTTTTCTTTAATTCCTTTCATAATAACTTGATTAGTTTTCCCCATATTATAAAGGGCTTCATAATAAAATAGGGAAACCAATTTTTTTTTTTCCAAAAAAAAGAAAGAAAAATAGCGGAAAGTGGCGGTCCGTTTATTCATAAACTTGGCTTATGTTAACTTATTGTGGGCCGTCTTCAGTTGACTTTAATTCGATTATAATCTATACTTATTAAAGTATGGTGGCTACTATTATTAATTAAAATGTTACTTTTACTCTTATTATTTGTCTTTATTGACTTTAATTGGCTTAAGGCATTGGCTTAAAAAAATTGTGTAGCAAAGTCTGAGAAGAGGAATTGGCCATTGATGTCGTTCCCCACCATGTGTTACTCGTGGAATATTTCTTTAATAATCGTTCTTGCTCTTTTTTTTCTGAAAAAAAAAAAAAAGTTTGCTTTTGAATGTTGAGAAGGATTAGGTAAGCAATTGACCATTTGAATTCAGAACTTAGCTCCTTGTCGTTACCATGTCCATGCATAGTGTTAGAGAAGAAAAGTTCTTCTACAAATGTCAAGTACAGTGAAATATAATATTCAATTCCACGTAAGCAAATTGGGGGAAAATTTTGATTTTCATATTATATTGTAAGAAAAGAAAGTTGTGGAGTAAAGGTAGTCTTGTGTCATTCCTCGTTCACTTTGCGGATTCGAGTTTTCAATTCGAGCTGAGATGTGATATTTTCTGAGAGTTTTTCACTGTAACAGAAAAAGTTAGATGTGACATTCACATGCACTCTAACACTATTTAAGAGCTTTTAGTTAACTTTAATGATCATCAATTGGCAATTATCCTTGACTTGACAAAATAATCCAGTCAATAATTTGGCATAAAACAAATTAAAAACAAGATCTAGTGAGTACTTTTTATTGCATTTGCAAGAAATATCATTGCTCATACGAGAAGGGCTCGTTTCATTTTCTTCAACAACAATGTTTAATTACTCCAATCAAATTTTCAAAACAAATAGTCCCTCGGCTTGTTTTCACATCTCTTATAATTGTAACCGAATAATGCTAGAAACAATAAATATAATTCTAATTTTTAATATTGATTCATGAGTTGTTAATTTTTTTATGCTAGAAACACCAACGATGCACATCTAAATAGCCAGACAAAACATTTTTATATTAAGACTGTTGCAGAAAATACAGAAATATATTTTTATCGTTGCACCAACTCATTAATAGTAGCTATCCACTAGTTTGATTGTTTTCTCGATGTTCTTACTTTACATGCGATAGATATACTAGATTTCAAACTATATTTTCAAATCCTGTCCCAAAAGAATATTATGTAATTGTATTTCTTGAGATCAACAGGTCAGCAGCGCGCAACTGGAACTTCATTTATTTTATGTTTCTATTCCAAGTCAATTCTAGTAAGAAAACTTGTCAATTTCTCATCCGAGGAAATAACAAGGAAGATGACATTAAGCTAAAAAATCAGTGATTACAATCCTTAAAAGATTCTATTCCCCACTAAAAAAAACATGGAGGGATACACTAAATCATTAAGATATCAAATTCTATAGTCCTAAGTTTCACCAAACTCAATAGAACCCTACTTCCCAGACAGCTGAATCCCAACTTAAGCTTTTTATATTTTATGTTTTATGCTTAATTTATTTATTATTTTATGTTTTATGCTTAATTAAATTATTTATTTTTATGTTTTACGCTTTGCTGTTGGATCTGTCCGTGTGAATGAATTTATTCCAAGATTTGGACATCTCTATCGATGTTCTATAATCCGAGCCGACACTGAATGCAAATTTTTGTAAGTCATGGTCCCAACATGGATAAAAAATTAAAAATATATACATATTAGATTAGCGTGAGAATCAATGGGAAGAACTTTGAATTTTGATTTAATATCATTTAAGTATATAGGCCCTATGAACTTTTTTCAGTTTTCTAAAATTCTAGCCGTTTAAAGAATTAGGGTTAACAGTTAACTTATATTAAAAATCCCCCTAAAACAAAATATTATAAAATCCCCGTGTTTACAAGTTTGAAAAGAAAAAAAAAATTGGGCATGTTTAGTTCTTTAAATTAACTCCTAAAATTTCAATTATTCAAACGATCAACCTTTCATTTTTAAATATTACAATTCAATCCTGTGGATTTGAGATAATGTTGCAAAATGGGGTAAATCCCACTAAAAATATTTTTTAAAAAGAGAAACATAACATTAAATTTAAGTTAGAGTGTATAACCCTTGTCTAAACAATAAATGTCTTAATTTTTATCCAAACACCACAACTTAATCCTCTAACAAATTTAATCATTGTTTTTTCAATAATGGTGTTTTTATGTGTTCGCTTGAAATGAAGTTATCATGTGATAGTTTGAAAAAATTTGTAATTTAAGATATGCTAGAGTAACATCATTTTAAGCTTCAATCCAACCTTATTTGGTATTAGTTAGTTATAAGGACGTGGCCTTTTCATGAAACGTGCTTGTTTTAATGTTTCGGTTACTAATCAAGGGATTAAATATCTTTTTGCTATCTAATTTTTGCCCGACCATGTTTTCAGGAGACATTGTGATATCTAGTTCAATTTAAACAATCAAATTGTAATACAATTAACAGACGACTTGTCTTATAAATAATTAAAACTTAGAGAGGATACTATGTATTATAAGTAGCTAGCAACTTTTTCTCTTATTGAATACAATTCTGAAAATGCAACTCTATTATTATGGGACTGAATTAGACGTCTGTCATTTCACGATCATGTTGTCGACTTATTATATTCTACCACGTGATTGGTTTTTTTTTTCTTTTTTTTTTTAAGGAAAAAAAAAATCAACAGAGCAAATCAATCGATGCTTCCAAATTCTTATTGTAACGTTCCGAAATTTAACTTGACGGTAAAATAGATAAAATGACATTAAAGTTAATGATTGACCAAGATATGGGATACTATGTGTTACCCTTTATCAAATAAGTAGTTAGAAGAAAAAGCTATTCACATGCTACTATTTCTTTGCACCATCAGAGGCCACCAACTATTTTCGTTTTCCCGAAAATTAACAATTTGGATCCTCAAGGTAGCTAGCATTTGGGAAAATGAATACTAGAGGACGCCACAACTAACTGAGATTTTTTTTTAAAATTTTTATTTATTTTATAATTTAGCGGAACAACTACCTTAGTTAAAAGGCTTACATCAATTACTTTTTTATTTTTTTTTATTTTTATTTTTTATAATTAAGCAAACATCTTAACTGCGACGTATAATTGTTCAGGATTTTATTGTGATATGAAGGTATTAATGTTATAAAGGAGAGACGAGAAACAATTAAGATTATGATGGCTTAAGTATTGGGTGGCCACCAGAAACATATTTTGGTGGAGACGATTTCTATTTCTATACTACCAGCTACCAAAATATTTGAGCAAATATTTTAGGCTGTTTGGTACGTAACACGAGATAATGACAAAGCATAATTGCCTGTTTCGTCAGTTGATCGCAATCTAAAGATTGAAAACAACATGTCATTTGTCATTCAATTTAAAGGATAATACATGTAATTAATCTTTTTTTAAAGTGTACTTAGTACATAAGTTCTCACAAATTTTTAATTTCATAGAATTGTCTCTAATTAAGTACATTATTGTAGAGATAGATGGCAACTCTTAAAATTTAGATAGAAACACTCTCGTACACATTACATGAATTCATATGAAGGAAGAAACTGATTACGTGCACAAGGGCATTTCATTTCAAATTTTAACATCATTCCTCAATTTAAGAGCACATTGAAACATTATATCAAATTAAGAGGCACTTTATCACAATTAAAAGTTCATTAGGGAAACTTACCAATTCAATCAAAGTTGAGGGCCAAAAGCGCAAAAAAAAAAAAGATCATATTTACATGTTATTTTGTTCACTATTTTATTCCGACATAATTCTTTTTAAAAATGTGTAATATTTGTAGTTTGCAATTTTGTTTAGAGAAAACAGTAGGCATAAGACTGTTTACTTTTGTGACACCGGAATTTAGGCGACAAAAAAAAGTATACCATGTATTTTTAGTTTACCAAAAAAGTATACCATGAAATTTTGATCTTATCAAATACATACTTTTAGATTACGTTGAATACAAAAATCAATACTCTTTTACTGAACACACAATTTTGACCAAAAATACCCTTCTATAGAAAAAAATAAAAATTACTTAAAAAGAATAAAAAAAGAAAAGGAAAAAACTAACTTTTAAAGATTTTTTTTTTTTTTATATTTCTTTGAAGTTTTTTTTTTTTTTCCTTCCATGTATTTAAGGGTATTTTAAAGATTAAAATCGAGTATTGACCAGGTCAAGATATGAATTTATGTATTAAATGTTATATGAAGATATATATTTGGTGAGATAAAAAACTCGAAATTACACTTCCTAAATAAACTTAAAATACATAATAAGAAAAGGTAAATAAACCAAAGAAAACAAGTGCAAAACTACCTTTTTTATAATAATCACATTTCTATTATTGATCTTTTTAATCATAACTGTCCTTTTATTAAAATAGATCAACTTAGAAAAAAGGGTAAATGTTGATTTTACATTGAAATTTAAGAGTCAATCAAAGAATACTAGTGCTTGGTATTACTGCTCTAATGGTACTAGATCAAACTAGAATTTTATCGTACAACTTGACCAAATCCATTCTCTCAAATGGAGTAGAATGAGTAAAGAATCGGTGTGCAATTCTGGTGTCACTCACTCCAGGACCACTTCTGATTTATTCACATCATTCACAACCAAGAATTGCACGACGACCATATTGCTATGCTGACCCATGAATGATGAGTGATGAGATAAAAATTAAAAAAACAAATAGAACACACAACAAGTTAAAATCTTAGATTGTACTGAGGGGCAATATAATATAATATAATATAATATAATATAATATATATATATATATTGCCTTGTCCCGTATGGTTGGTTTCTTTCATTTATTCAGTGCTTGGAACTTCGCATCAACCATAAATATACCAATACCCCCTTATTAATATTGCCACCATCGTGTAAACTGTAAAGGAACCATATCGCAAGTTTCCTCTCTTCCCCAATCCCATGCCAACGAAAAAAACAAAACAGAGAACAGAATAATGATAAAATAAACAAATGATGAAAATAAATAAATGATGAAAAATAAATAAATGATGAAAACTAAATATAGGGTTCTCATCAATTTGGACTTTGACTACTCGGGAACAAAGCAGCTGCGGCCTGTGGGAAACAAAGGAAAAAAGAAGAGCTGAGGTTATCACGTGGGGTGGGGACTTGGAAGTAGGACTTTTTTTTTTTGGTTTTGTTTTGTTTTTTTTTCAATTTCGCCCTTGTGCTTTGCTGTAATCACTAATCATGTTTTTAACGAATAAGAATAATAATCGTCAAAAACGAAGCAAACCCCACTTATAACCTAACCATGTATTAGTTTAATCTTGCGTCGAAACGGTCAAAAAGTGGGCTTAAGGTAGATGCCTTAATAAAGTTTTGAGTGACCCCATCAAGAAGGGTTCTCTATCCCACCTGGGGGGCAGGGTGAGAAAAAGAAAAAATAAAAAGGGGACCCCAAAAAGTCACCCACTGGCCATTGTCACTGAACTTTCAAACACCAGCAATAGATGCTGTAAAGCACCATGGAAAAATATATAGGGATGGATATGCAATAATTTTAGCATTCATTAACACAATTGCAAACTCATAAATGACCCCCCCACTAACTCAGAATAAATGTTGGAATGGTGCTTTTCATTAGAAAGATGAAGAGCTAAAAAAAAAAAGAGTTGGATTCACTGTGAGATTTTGTGCAGAAAACATCTAAAATATTAAACACAAAGGTGTAAATAAAACTGTACAGTTTACAGAGAGACATTCAAGAAAAGAAGCTAAGAGAAAGATGTTGATTCATCATCATCATCATCATCATCATATTCATGAGCATTTAATATGTAATAGACACAATATTTTTCTTGTTTACATATTTTCATCAGAAGCACTGACAAGGCCATGATACAACCAGCGACCCCCATGTCGCCTAATGTGTTGGTTACAATAGTTAAAAAGAAAAGAAAAAAAAAAGTTCATCCTTTTACCCTGTCCTCCTCAGTAGACCTAGAAAACAATCCCCTTTTTTTTTTTTTTGTTGCCCCATTTCCTCAGACCCAGAAGAAAGTTTTACATCAACCAAACAAACCATAAACAAGATTAGCACACCCAAAAACACGGTAAATTAAGAAAACATTTTAGCTTCAAAAAAACTCAAGCTGGCCAGTGGCAGTCTCCTTTTACTGCCATTCCGGAATACAGTCAAGAGAATTAGTGGAAACTATGTAAGGTTAAAGAAAAGGTTGATATTATACCAGAAGAACTCCACCACCTTCCATTGTTCGCGGAAGGAAAACTAGAAACTAAACCTCCATTTGCTCTAATCCCTAACTGGAAAACCGAGCTCCAACTCCGTTGTTGATTCTGCATCGAGAGTATAAGGATTCATCCAGGCTTTGGGTTTAAACCTGTGAACAATTATGCTCTATTTACAGATTAATAGAGGCATAACCAACGTCAAGAAAAATTCTGACTGACCTCCTACTTCACAACTCCTAAAGTGTAAGTTGACTAAAACTTTCTACTAGTATAAACAATTGCCCTATTCCAAGGATCCTACCATCTGTTAAACTTCCATCTTCCAAATCAAGTTATCCATATTACCGTCATGTGCTTTCTCCAGTGCGACGACTTTGGCTCGATGTGATGCTATTGAAACGGCACCCTTTCCTCTTTCATCCTGCGGCAGCTCACAGGTTTCGTCAATCACCCCTGATCTTAAGTCAGCCGGAGGAATGAAGCAGTCCATAGACAGGCCTGGAACATTGAACGCGACTTCTTCAATTGTCCATGCTTCTTCCATCTTTGTTTTGGTATGGCTCATTGCCATCTCACCGAACCTGAAAAGATTTACCACAGAACGCCCCGAGTGGGCAATCATGATCCCTTCAACAGGCCTGTAATCCTCAAGGAACGAATTAATAGTGGTTTCCCAGTAAACTGCATCACCGCCATTGGACTGGATACGAGTCAAATGGGAATCCTCTATGTGCACAAGAAGTCCTGTCTTCTGGCTGAAGTAGCCAAACAAGACGTGCCTTATGATTTCAGCAGGGCCTTCACTTCTCGCCTTCAAAGTTTGGGGATCAGCACAGAGCTTAAGGATGAAGCAATCCTCACCGTTGATCTTCTTCTCTCCTATGCATCTTGCATCGGAAAACATACTAGCTGTTGTTCTTGGATCAAGACCCTGCAATTTTCAACCCACCCAAATCCAATAAGCAAACACTATAAACTATAAAACCAGTCAGAGAAACCTGATTTGAGCACAAGAAAGATAACAACCTGAAGTGCGCGCCGCAAGGGTCTCACGGGTCCTTTGGCAGTGTGGGCACCGAGCCAGGGTGTATGCCTCCAAACAAGTTTACCATTGCATCCTGCATGAACTTTACTACCCCCAACAGCAAGCTCGACATACCACATGTCTGGATTCATCTGCCAGAGCACAAAGCCACCAGACTCGGCACATCGCGAGGCGTTCCTGTTCTTCATCACCTTTGTGGCAGTCTCAAATTCGGAAGCTACCATCCTAAGCTTTCCCATCGCATATGCATTTCGTATCGAGTTCTGCAGCTTCTGCCCACCAGAAGCTGCTGTATATTGCTGCAAGATGTACTGAGCAGATGAAGTTTCCTACAAGAATAACACCCACGATTATTCAGTAATTCTTTTTTTAAGATGATTATTTCTAGTCACAAGAAGACGGAGAAAACACGAAAGTAATCAAATGAAGTGAAATTAAGTCATTGCACAACCATAAATACCAATTTCTTATTCTAACAAGGCAAGCTAGAGTAGTTTTCCTTCTTAGTTAAGTAAAAGTCCTCGTGATCTGTTTGTTTGCTAAGAAAACGTCGGAAAGCAAGTAAAAACTAACACCAAACTTTTCTCAGCATTTAAAACCTCAGAATAAATATTAAACCTAGTTGGACTTGGACCCATATGGCCTTTTGAGCTCAACTCACACCAAGAAAACCCCTGATTAAAAAATCCTGTCCTTCTGTGTTTTCTTACCAACCAAACTACAGCGTGATTTTACCATTAAAAAAAAAAAAAGAAAGGCCCTGGGTACTAATTCATTATTCATCCCAACAAAAATGAAGATGTAAGTGCATAATCTCAGAAAGAACAACCGAACACTGAAAATCCAAAAAAAAAAAAAAACGTAGCCAAAATATCCCATGACTCTCTTCAAATTTACGCAAACATAAAAAGGAAATGCATATCGATACTTCAACAAACTTTACTCCATAACAAAATCTTGAATTATAACTATTCACTTTTCCCTCCCGGTCAACAGTCATAGTAGCCAAAAAAACAAAAAACAAAACAAAACAAGTCCACAGAGAAGTAAAGAAGACATAGAGAGAGAGAGAGAGAGAGAGAGAGAGAGAGAGAGAGTCTCACAATAGGAGTGTCCTTGATGCTAAGATGAGGCAAAGGGTCATTGGAGCTAACATGGACAGGAGCGAGAGAAGCTCCCATGACCCCCAACAACAGCCTAAGATCAGACCTCCTATACGCCATGGACGGAGCCCTAGAGAGCTGTCCTCTCATCCACTGCCCCAGCCCTGACCCGACCCGCTTCGAATCACCGACGTCTCCGCCGTCCGGATCCGGGCCCTCCATGAGCGGCGCCAGCGCTTCCCCCAGCGGCCTGAGGCTGCCGGATCTCGCGATCAGTGCCTCCGGCGGCGCCGCGAGGCTGTGGCCGCTCTTCTTCCGCCGGAGAAGCCCCGAGATGGGCGACGCCGACCTCCCCCTCGCCCTCGCCGGGCTGCTCCCTCTAGACCGCGACGGCGAGAGGCCGCGCACCACCTCGTCTTTCAGAGCAGAGAAGAAGCCTTGTTTCTTCTCCATTAGAATTAAATGACAAAGAAGTGTAACACCAAAATGAAACTGAAAATGGAGATTGTTGTGTCTTTTTCGTTTTGTTTTGGTGAGTGTGAGGGCTAAATAGCGTTGTGGAGTGGTGGGAGGCGAGGGGAGTGTGAAGTGTGTGAGTTCTTCATGGAGGGAGAGAGAGAGAGAGAGAGAGAGAGAGTGGTTTGGGAGAGGAAACGGTTTTTGAAGAGAGAGTGAGTTTGGTGTGGTGGTGGTGGTGGTGGTAACTGACTGAAGAGGAATGGGGGCAGGAGAGGGAAAGTGTAAAAGTGTGTGTGTGATTCTAGAGAGAGAAACAGTATAATAGGGCATTAAAAAAAAAGGGGAGGAGAGAGAGGAAGGGGGTGTAAAGTGATTTTACTATATTGGGGTTGGATTGGAGAGAGGGAGTTGATGATGGAGACTGATTTTGTTTGGGTCAATGTGGAAGGGGGCTTTTACCAATTCGCAATTATCACACTATTGCAGTTCTTTTTTCTCTCTTTTTCTTTTCTTAAAAAAAAAGGGCTTTAAGTGGTATGTAAAAATTAAAATTAAGATATCACAAATAGGATAAAAAAATGGTTTTGATGAAGAACAAAATCAGATCAATTACCAATTTTCACCAACATGTTTGGATGACAGTTCATGTATTGAGTTTGTCTTCTTTTCCCTTTTGGGGGGCTTGAGTTAATTGTATTGAAATAAAATAATGTTTGTGCGTTTTTTTACTCAAAAGAAGATAATAAAAGGTTTAGGACCCGTTTAGTTTGTTGATTTGAGTTTTTAATTTGAGTTGAGATGTGACTTTATATGAGAACTTTTATTGTAGTAAAAAAGTTAGATGTGATTGTTTCTGAGAGCTTTTTACTGTAGTAAAACTTAAATTTTAAACTCAAATCGGTAAAATAAATGAGATTTTAGATTGTGAAAAAAAGAGCGCATTTTGTTTGTTTTAGGAGAAATAGGAGGTTGATTGCATGCTTAATTTAGTGGTAATTCAATTTTAGGCATGTTTAATTCGTTAATTCGAGTTTTTAATTCGAGTTGAGATGTGACTTTATGTGAGAGCTTTTTACTATAGCAAAAATATTAGATGTGATTGCTTCTAAAAGCTTTTTTATTATAATAAAACTCAAATCAGTAAAGTGAACGAAATCTTAGGGGTTGTTCTTTTGCAACAAAATTCAGAAAAAATTTGAACTCGAGTTACAACTTTATTCAAGTTCATGTTCTTTTGTAAAATTTGAGTTTAAACTCGAGTTTGGGGCTAAACTCGAGTTCAAGTTTCTCCTTCAACTCGAACTCAAGTTAATGAACAATATTTTTTTATTTTTAAAAATGTCATAACTTTTTCATTTTAATTCTGATTGAAATAATTTTTTTCTATGCATTCACAACCTATATACCCTATTAAAATTTTTTATCACCATTGAGTTTTTGTTAAAATACTATCTAAATACAAATTTAAGTTTTGATCTACCTAAACACAAACTCAAAAAGATTCTCAATTCAAATCATAACTCAAATGTACACATCAAAACACAAACTCAAGTTACAATTTCAACTCAAGTTATAACTCAAACTCAACTTAAGATCATTACTCAAGTCACCCTAACTTAAAAATACAAAAGAATAACTCCTTTGTTTTTGAGCCTACGGCTTCCGCCCTTTAAGTTTGTGTTATTTATAGATTTATGTTATATTTGGTTGATTTTGAGCCGTTTATTTATGTGATATAAATATGAAATTTTAATAACAATAACGTAAATTTATACATGAATTTTTTAAAATTTTACATTTACAACATTTCTTAAAATTTCTCAGAAAAATTAAGCCTTTTGCACTATTGCATGATGAACTTGTTGCTCATTGGCAATGTGGCTCCTCATTTTTCAACCAAAAAAATATATACACATGCTGTCTCAATTTTTTTTGGCAATTATTCCTTTGAACCAAGGAATATGACGTAAAACACACCCCGCATAACTGTGTTAACCGCTATACTTTTTACCAGAAATTTTATGTACATAGAGTGTTAATTCACTGCATGAGTGGTCATATTTATCTTAATTCAAAATATTGTATCACGAAAAATTAATTAAAAGCTTTAATCTCAACATATTTTGATTAAAAAAAATCCAAAATGGTCACTCGTCTAATTAATTAACAATCTATGTGCATGACACGTGTCAATTTTTATTAAATAATTAACATCAGTACCAATTGCAATGTTTTTACATATATAACTAAATTCGATGGGCTGATAACCAATTAAAACGCTCGAATGGCACCTTGCAAATGAGTGACAAATTTAAGGGGTGGTGATGCAAATATTTTAAAAAGTACATTCTATGAATAGTGTGTAATTCCGAATTTTTGATCGCCATTAATTCTCCTTAAATTTGCATATTTATTTTGTTCTTATTAGCAATGGAGCTACACCTACATGTACATAAA
This sequence comes from Morus notabilis, assembly GCF_000414095.1. Taxonomy (NCBI): domain Eukaryota; kingdom Viridiplantae; phylum Streptophyta; class Magnoliopsida; order Rosales; family Moraceae; genus Morus; species Morus notabilis. The sequence goes on along the minus strand of NW_010361930.1, from coordinate 214,307 downwards.
TGGGGACACTTGCTCCTAGCCTCCTACTCAGGTTTCACGATTTTTAATTCTTACGCACAACTTTTTTCTATATTTTTTCTGTAAAAAAAGTTTCAATTGTTCCTCGCCTAATAATAAAAATTTATGTCCTCATTCCTCGTTTAATACAAAATTAATTTTCTTTTATATTCTTCATATCACGTCCATACTGCCAAAAAATTTCTAACTTGGATATTACATATCTTATATGATCTAACAATACATACATGGGTGCTACTATATATTTTCGAACTTTACTAGAAAAATTCTCATTATTGAATATGTTAAAGAGTTAAATGTGACTGTTTTTTTAGAGTTTTTTACTGTTGTAAAACATAAATTTTAAACTCGAATCGGTGAAATAAACAGAGCCTTATATTTTCCTTTTGTTTTCAAATAGTTTCTCATTTTTTATGATGTATAATATAATCCGTTTCTTATGTAGAACTTATATCATGTATGATTGTACCATGTATGTTTTTCTAGTTGGTATATGATGAGTGTGAATTTGTCATATTTGTGTGATAATTCGAGTTGAAATGTGATGTTGTCTGAGAGTTTTTTATTGTAGTAAAAAAATTATATGTGACTATTTTTATGAGTTTTTTACTGTATCAAAACTCAAATTTTAAACTCAAATCAGCGAAAAGAACGGGTTCGCTGGCTGTGCTTTCTGCTCTCTCTGTTACCGTGTTCTCTGATGTACGTTAAACAGGCTACTCGCTTGCTTTGGAGTTAACAATTAAATATTCATGTGAGGGTATTTTGGTAATATACGCATTGTGGCCCCAATTCCAACTGTTGGAAGACTTCTGTGACTGAGAGCGTGCACGTGTTAAACGCATAGGGAGAGTACCAGATTTTGTGTAGTCGAACTTTATAGGCCGATGAAATGTCAAAAGACATTATTTTGCTTTTTCCTTTTTCTTTCCCTCTAGAGGTCTTCTTCTTTTACCTTTTTCTTTCTGTTTTCTTGAAGAAAAGGAATTTAATTGTTTTGTGCTAATTATAATTGTAAATTTTTTAATTTATCTTTCTATTTTTAAAAACTATAAAGTATTCTTTCAATTAAAAAATTTGTTTCAATTTCAACCCACACACTCTACGCATGAAAAAAAAATTAGAGCAACAAGAAAAAAAATCCAAAATAATATTCAGATATTTAAGAAACAAAAAAGTAAAATATAAAATTTTCAAAAAAATACTTGAATCTTATAGCTTTAAATTAAAATATTTTTCAAAAATTTTTCTCAAGAAAAAAAAATTTAAAAAATTCAATTCAATTTAAATAAGGGTATCTTTATCTTTTCCTTTTTTTTTTTTCATTCACAAAGTGCAGGAGACATGGCATGTAAATAAATTCAAATGATACCTTTTAATATCTCAAAAATAATAATAATTAGCGAAAAAATCAATACGAGAAGGTATATGTATAATGTATATAAGTATCGCTCATTGTTTTCAATTCCACATAGTTACATACATGATACATGCATTAATCGTACGTGATATTGACATTGACATCATCAAGACCTAACTAACTTGAATTATATCGTTAGGTCCAAATTTTGTTAAAAAAAGGTTAACCAACTTGAATTATATTGATAGGTCCAATTCTGTTAGCAAATGTTAGGTCTCCAATCGATGCACGTCAACTACAAGTGAAAAGACGTTTATATGTGTCACGTTCTTGCAAATTATTTTATGCATGATCTCGATTTCGTTAAGACTAGCATTCTCTCAACTAAAGGTCAGTGAATTATAACAAAAAATTTGATACAATCATTTCTCTTTTTTCTTTAATGAGAAATTTTGTTTAAACTAAATCATAACCCGTCTTGACATACAGTCTACAACTGCAAAAAAGCGCGAGCAATGTTGTATAATTTTAATTGATCAGTCAAAAAGATTGAAGACTTTGATACAATCAGGGAGATTTTGAAATTGAAGACTCATATTGATATCTAAGGAGAATTTTAGGATAGCATATTATTCAATTAATATGTTATAATTTTAAAGTTTCGGACCTCATTAAAATTATATAAAAGCAAACAAAAACTAAATAAACGGAATTCAAAAAAATTTTGACGCTAAAAAGTAACGCATCATTAGCAAAAGAGGTATCTATATTTTGTTGAACTACGAAAATTCTCGTGTACTCAGTGCACCATTCTAAAATTTACTTAGCATATTGTGTATTTCTCTCTTTCTCCCTCTCTAACCAGAGGGTTAAACTTGGTTTTTTTTCCCCCCCTTAGGGACAATGTGATAGAGTCAACTGACATTATTCAACGTCTACCCAAAAAAAAAAAAAAAAGACATTATTCAACATCATGCTTTGCATTTACATATTATAATTGTAGGGCAATGTATTATTGGTTGAAGAATCAATAAAATTTAGTAAGTAGTAATTGTAATATTTTTTTTTCTAGGAAAATATAATATTTTAGAGAACAAAATAAAACAAGATTAGGGAGGGACAAGCTGGGTCCTATATGAGGTATTCTTTTTACAGTAAAAAACTCTCATATAAAATCACATCTCAACTCGAATTCTAAACTCGAATTAGCGAAATGAACGGGGCCTTATTTCCTCCTCCAACGTAGAATTCTGCTGACCACCTAATTTGGACTTGTTTTGACCATTTGCTCACTCCCAGATTTTTATTTCGAGCAGCCTGAATTTTCTACTAGTGACAGTTCATTTTCACCAACTTGGTACGTGGACTTTTTTCTGAAGTTCACACGTGCGGCACAAATCGAGAGCTCTTTTATGTGCAATTACTTATATTGAATTCGAGCACAAAACATTGAATTCTACCAATATATATATATTGTGAATTAATTAACTATGCTTCAACAGTTAACACATACAAGAAAAAGACACCCTATCACGTTATTTTTTGTATACAAGAAAAAGATACCCTATCACGTTATAATGTGGATATTACTTTCGTCTATTATAGGTTTCTTAAACCAAAAAAAAAAAAAAAAAAGGAAGAGGAAGAAAAATTTAAGTACTGGGAACAATTTTTTTTTTTCTTGGATATCCAGTAAAGTTTTCTCTTTATTAAATGCTTAAATTGAAGTTTTTTCTTAGGAGTTTTTGCAATATAATATCTCTACTATTTGCATATTTACAAATATTAAATCTAGTAAAAATACATTTAAATGAAAAAAATATAGTCTAAAATCCTCTACAAATTTAATGGTTCAAAATAAAATCTTACGTATTATTTAATTTTTTTAAGAACAATGTTATAGGAAACATGACAGTGTTTAGTATCACTTATTAATAGAAGATGGAACCCGCAATATGAAACCCATAAATAAGACACTCATTTTTTCAGTGATAGTGCTTAACACCGGTGGTGTCATTAAATATTTTTCTTTTTTAATATTTTAAGAATTCATTTTTTTTTTTTCATTTCACAACACTACAGCTCTTTTAAGGTGAAAAGGGATCTTCCATATTGATAGATTCAGCATTAAGTATCTGTCAAATCCATTTTTTTCTTGGTGATATTTGTGTCAAATCCACCCTCTTCTATGTGAAAAGAGGCCAAGACATTCCCCTATCCCGGCTTCGTATTGCTAAATAAATTGCATTGACTAATTGATTAGCAACAAAAATTGCATTGACTAATTAATGAACCTTTTATTAAAAAAAAATATTTAGGGTAGAGATAGCTATTTTATTCAACCAATAAAGACCGTTATTTTTAATCGTTAAATTAGTTTTTTATACAGTTAAATTAGTACATGTTCATATTAAAATCTTAAAACACGAAATATAAAATTGCTCATATTATAAAATAAACTATTATAAAATTAATTTAATAGTTAAAAAATACAGAATTTACGGTGGAGCAAAATAACCTTTCACACTGTTAATGCACCCTTAAAAAAGATTTAATTAAAGGACCCAAAACACTATTTTCAACCATGCAACGAAATAGTTAGGACCCGTTCGGTTCGCTAATTTGAGTTTTTAATTTAAGTTGAGATGTGATGTTGTGTGAAAACTTTTTACTGTAGCAAAAAAGTTAGATGTGACTGTTTCTGAGAGCTTTTTACTGTAGCAAAACTTAAATTTTAAACTCGAATCAGCGAAAAGAACAAGGCCTTAGTAGTTATGATCCTCTCGCGAGACTCCTTAATAGTTAGGAGTTAGGATCCCAACCCACCAGGGACCAGGCCATCCTATCCTGCAAGTTGATAAGAGTTGATTATAATAACTATCTTGTCATTCTAATTAAGGTGCGCATTGTAGCAGATATATTTATTATTTTTTTCTAATTTTGATTTTTGGCGTCTTGTTTTGTTAGTCCAATTTAGTAGCTTTCGATCTTTTGCAAAACAAAACTAGTATATTTCGATAATCCTCTTAAAAATCAATATCACAAAGTTATAAACTGATTGGAATAGTTTCAAACTTCAGATACTTTTCTAATTATATATCCTAATTGGATAAGAAAGTGGCAATTAGATTTGATGGGTATGTTATAATTGCAATACATGCTTGCATTGCCCCTAAAGAATCATGCTTGCATTATCCGAATCCCCCACTATAATGAATATGTATGTAATATGTTTTCTATTTTGATAGCACGATTGATACGTCAATCAATTGAGTTGGTTCAATAACCCATTTAAAAGTATTTAAAAAATAAAGTAACTTTTTATTTATATTTAAAAAATGAAGAAAAACTTGTTTAGAAAATGATTTCAATCATTAATGTTTTAATAACTAACTTTATCATTTTTTTGGTTCAATAACCCATTTAATAAAACTCTTCATATTTAACGTTTTTATTTTATTTTATTTTGAGGGGGAATATTTAACGTTTTTAATGAAGTGATTAGTTTATGGATACTTCTACAGAGAAAAAAAGTTCAACGACAAAATATGTAGTTATCGGCTTGGCCGTTGGCCCATCGGTGGAGCTATTGTGAGCACGCCCGGTGAGGTTCTGTAATGAGCAATATCGATCAGATCAGTCGATTGGCCACGTTGATGCAGTTATTTAGACTGCAGAGCCTCAAGAAATTAATTAACGTAACATCACTTAATTAGAATACGTAGTAGTGCAAATAAATAAATAAATAAATAAACAACTCATTTTGTTTGTTGGCGAATTCAACATGATCATGTAACATTTAAAATATTTACATGTTGAAAACACAAAATGAGGTCGTTTGGTTCGATAACAAAGCATTAATTAGATAACAAAACACATGTACAAGTACTGCTACGTACTAAGATATTATTCACCAAAAAAAAAAAAAAAAAGCTATATAGTAAGATGTTCACTGAAAACAAACACAAAATGGTGCTGGTAAGCTATATATCCAATAAGGCAAGGATGTTTGATAAAAGGATTCGTTCCCTTATTCGAATCATGATTCATGGTTCGCTACAGTATTTTCTCTTATAAAAAATTCACGTAAATCGAAAATGGTTCAAATCACATAATTTGAATCCTCTAACCAAACGTCAGGTCCATCACTGGCTAGCACGGCCGTCCATTAGCAAACGACTTTCTTTTTTTTTTCTTGCCGAATATATATGGTTGGATAAAATTTATTTCAATGTGTATGGATATGATCTTTCACACTATTTTCGTCTATCGTCAACAAATATAGAGGCGTACAAGTTTTCACAGTATATGGTGACAAAGACAATGGCATCTTTTTGTTCATGCACGCGTTGTTTGTCAATGGCATCTTTTTGTTCACGCACACGTTGATTTTTGGTTTCAACAATGTCCTTCCTCTTCAAAAGATTGAGTGAACCACGCAACTTATTCACCAACATTTCTTTCATTTTATTTTTCTTTATAAGAAATATGGTAAGAAATGTAATGAATTATCAGTTGATGGCTTTTGCTAACATGGGATGGGTATTTCTTTAAGTAGAGAAAAAGTCTTGAGGGAATGAGACAATTAGCCATGTGAAATAGCATAATTTCCCGCGTTTTGGGACCCAAATGAACGCGTTTTAACCTTTTATTTTCTTTTTAATTGCTGTGATTTTTCCTGTATAGTGCTTACAGCTAAGAGCCCGACAGATCTTCCCGGCCATTTATGTAGCTACGTACTGCAATTGCTAATAACCAAAAGAACAATATGTTCTTTTTTTTTTTAGTAGCTGCTGAAACAAGAATTAAGAATATATAAACACTTTCAGCCAAAAGAAAAAGGAGATATATAGATATAGATATTATAAACAGTGTTTGATTTACTTGTTTCTTCCCTCTACTTTCTTTCAAAAGGTTTGGGATACGCACTTTTGGGAGAAGAATTTATTTCTCTATTTCTTAATATTTGTTTATAAGGACATATCGTAGGTGGACGAATAATATCTTGAGAAACATTGTGCGTGTTTGAAATTATTTTTTAAAACAGTTTTCACGTATTTTAAAAAATAAAAAATAAAAATAAAAATAAAATGACGTTTGTTTAGTAAATATTTTAAAAATAAAAATAAAAACAAAAATAATGGCCGTGTTTAGAATTGATCCCGTTTTTATTTTTCACGTTTTTTAAGAAATAAAAAATGAAAACGTTTTCAAAACAGCGTTTGGCGCAATAAAGACAAAAAACAGAAATAAAAACGATTTTTTGGTTTAGTGTAAAATGAGAGAGAAATGAAAAACGACTTTTAGTCGTTTTTCATTTTTTGTTTTCGTTTTCTCTTCTCTCAAGCAGAGAAAAAGAGACAGAGACATTAATGGGTTTTTTATACTGAAAACAATCTCTTGATAAAATTACCAAACGCATTTTTAAAAATGATTTATGTCTGAGATTGAAAACGTTTTCATTTTCATTTTCATACAAAAAACAAAATCATTTTGGAACGAGTTCCAAACGCGCCCAATAAGAATGGTTTTTGTGAAGGAATTAGAAAACAGTTAAAAATTATTTTTTACTTTTCTGTTTGTATTTTTTAGTACTTATCAATATTATTATAATATATTAATTAATAAACACAATTTCACTTTTTTATTTTACTTAAAATAATCTATTAAAAAACTAACAAAACGCAATTTCAGAATCTGTCATAGAATGATTTTTAAAATAATCTCATTTTTACTTTTTATTAAAAATAAAATTATTTTAAAACTAATTCTAAACACCTTTATTAAGTATCAAATCAAATTAATATATAGGGGTAGCAAATTGACGACATCTACTCAGAAAGTACTCTACCATCAATTTTGTTGTAACCTGTAAGACTTGTTCATTTACTTTAGAAATTTAGAGCATTTTGTGATGAGGTATACTCCATCATACTGAATGTTTTTTTTAATATTAAATTTAATCAAAATCACATTAAATAAAAAAACTCTTAAAACTAATAAAACTTAATACATATTTAACAGTTTAAAATAAAACCTTAAAACCTTATCGGTAGGATTTTCCTTTTCATACTCTACCGTGAAAATCTCATAGAAAATAACATCATTTATATTTTTATGAGATTTTTATGATGATGTATGAAAAGATAACCTGTAGGTAGGGTTCTATTTTAAACCAACATATTTCTATTAGTTTCTGTTAGTTTTGCACATATTTTTTTTCATTTTGATGTGACTTCAGCCACATTTAAGATTCAAAATATATCCTACTATTCCCTAAGCTCCCTATTTTTTATGGAATAGTTGGAATTCCAAGTTATCTGTTTTTTTAGGTATATATAAAGTGATGTAGTTATAAATGAATTGTAAATTTTGGTAAAATAATAATTGTTTTCAAATAGAGTTCATCAATGGAAAAAATGAAAAATTCACTTGTTACCAACCTATCATTACCAATTTCCAACCTCTTATTTACACTCCTTGTTATGATCTCTAATAATAGTTCAAAAAACTGAAACAAAGTGCAAAATATTGCTATTTGCTAACACACACACACACTATTATTATTATTATTATTATTATTATTATTATTATTATTATTTAAAACGCACATATATTAAGATATAGTATAAAAGATAGTGTCCGAAGGAATAGGGCCCGGGCTTTTGGAGATTTAACAAATATTGGTGAGGATCAGACGATGCACGCATGGTGGTTATATTAGAAATGGAAAATTGGAAAGCAATTGGTTGAGGTTCGTTGGTACAAATATCAAATAATGCATTTGCCTGACCATATATTTCGTAGAATCATTGGTGTGGATTGATCCCCCGACATTCTACATGTTCCACGGCTACTACAATACCTTACATATAAGTGATCCTTTGGAATTTAGTGATTTTGGCTTCATATATTAAATATTGCTCACAATTTCGCAAACAGAGAAAAACAGATGAAGCAAAAATGAAAAAAAAAAAAAGAGAGAGAGATGGGAAAAGCCATCAAAATTACTAAACAGTGTGCCAATGATCATTAAGTCAAACGACACAAGATAAGATATGGTGAGACTTTAATATTAATTTGAATAATACGGAATTTAATCTAGCAAAATGCGCTTGATTCTCTTTTCTAATTTGTGTCTAAGATTGGATCGAGCAGGGAAGGAGGTCTTGGGTTCGAATTCCCGTAATTGCACTCTTTATCCTCATTTAAAATTGTCATCACGTGTTGAGTCTTTAATATATCTCGAGCTTAAATATCCACGTGTTGGGCTTTCAAATTAATTTACCCACACGATTGTCTATTGTCTAGCCCACACGTGAGGGAGAGTGTTAAAATATAAAACTATTATTAACCCACTTCCTAATAACTTAAGCTTTTAGAATGTATTGATAAACTAACATCCCCATATATAGTATCATTCCCCGTATAGTCTCATTATTTAACAAGGAAGAGAACGTGAACCTGCCTGTTTTTGCATGTCTTTATGTTCAAAACCCGAAATCCGTTGCAGCTTAAAACATCACCAAATCTCAATGATAAGATTTGTGCTTTTTGGTGTGCGTTGGCAAATCATGTGTGATAAACTTGAGACATACTTCTTGGTTCTAAATACAGTGCCTTTGGTAAAAAAATTATATTAATCTTGATATGGGATTTGTCCCACAGGGTCACATCATGAAGCTAAATATCTTTAGCCTTCAAAGGACTATTTTGCAATCCGCCAAACAAATCCATCATTTAATGTTTTACCAAATGATCAATCAAATTAAGAAGTGGGCCATTTTAGTGACAACTGAAGCAATATTATTTTTTGATTTAATAGGTCATTCTGTATTTTTTTTAAGGGTAAAAGTGGGGTCATCGTTTACTATTTACAAAAAGTAGGTAAAGTAGACAAAATTGTTGTTCCTTATAGACAAAGGCATCTTCTTTCTGCTATATATTATAGGGGGAAAAGGAGATTCTAAACAATCTTTTCCCTTGCAACTAATTTTTTTTCCTTCCTAATTTCGTTGGTTTATTTTGAAAAGGCTGAAAAGATTTGTGGTAGGCGAATTTTTAAGTTGTATGTGATCTTTTCCATAGCATATATAGTCTCAACTTGCAAAAAAGCGTATGAACAGAATATTCTGGCACATAACTTGAGTAATCATATTAAAAAGCTAATAAACATCAAATTGAAGCAAGATCTTATATAGCTTTTGACTCTCTCTATATATATATATTAAAAAAAAAAAACAAGGCCAGACTTCTTTTCCATGAACTGCACAGAATTGCATATAATCAGCAATATGAGCCACGATACGATACCACAATTCGAAAACTATACGAATTTCATAAGTTATGGTTGAGAAAAAAGATAAGACTGACAATCCGGGTAGCGACACGACTCAAAACCTGCACGAAATTAGTAGGTTTAGGTTTACTATAAATGAGTTTGGATCATAATCAGGTTGATACGATTAACACAATTAATAAATTGGTTGGATTAGAGTTGACCTTCTAACACGTAGTGACACAAATTGACACGATTAACTATATGTGTCATCTGCAATCTAATGATATGTGATATAACATGAAAGTTTATACGACATATTAAATACAAATAATGTGAATTTTAATATTTGTAGATAAAATTCATTTATTTTTCTTAAAGAAAAAGATAAATTGACCAATAAACATGTTAAACATGTCTTGACCGTGTTAAATAAGTCATTATTATATTAGTTATTTATTCAATATATTAATTTAAACATGTTATACAGGTTGACACGATTAACACGATTAATAAATAAGTCATGTTTGGATTGACATTTTGACATGTTTAATAAACAGGTTGGGTTTAGGTTAATATTTTCTTACACGATTAATAAACGGGTTGACACGAACACGACCCACTAACACGAATTGCCACCCTTAAAAAAAGAGGTTCAAGTCAGAATTGGGTCAACTTGAAATTAACTAGAAAAACACAAGTCAATTTTGGGTTGGACTCGCCTAACCCGAACACGACACGAAACTCGTAAAAAATTAAAAAATATATGTATTTTTCATTATATATTTTAGATTTTTTTATGAACTTGTGATATCATGATAGTTATACTCAAAATCTTATATTATTATTTGCTTAATTTTGATGGATATTATTGTATTTTAGTGTATTATGAATTTTAAATTATTTCTAATATGTAAAAAAATTAAAGAAAAATATATAATTTTCGTGTTAATTTTGGGTTCACGGGCCAATTTCGTGTCACGAGTTAATTTCGTGTCATGTCGTGTTAACCCGTAAAGTGGTCGTGTCGTGTTCGTGTTTTGATTTTAAAAAAAATTCGTATCACGGGTCGTATTCGGGTTGACTATAAATTTAAAAAAAAAATAATTAAAACACGACACGTGACACGAATTGTCATCCCTAATTGCACAACTGAAAATAGTAGTCACCAAAATATTTGCTTATTTGTTATCAGAATCTGTCTTAAGGATTTAGTTACGACAAAGACAACCATATACATACATATATATATTTATATATTCATTCAATAAGAGTATATTTCTTTCAATCATATCATCAAGATTCAAGCTAAGTAAAGAAAAGTTGTAGCCGCAAAACTGTGTGCCTAGAAAGTTTTGATGACGATTCAATTGTTACTACTAAATGATAAAATTTGCCACCAAGAGATTCTTTTTGAGTGAATTTAGGCGGATTTGCTCATATCATGTGTCAATACAAACATAAATTATGAATAATTTAATAAAACTTCAACTGTGCTATTCCAAGAGGGTATTTTTGATAATATACTATAGAATTCTCCAATCAATTTTAGCACAAAAAGTTACAATGAAAACTTAATCACATACCGTGAAGGCAAACGTGCCATTCCTCCTTCCTCTAATGTACCATCAAAGCTAAAACAAGCGTTATAATAAGTCGTAACTTTTAACTCCTTAACAAGAGTATACAATGAGTAAAACTGTAAACACTCCAAAGAATATTGAAAAAAAGAGGTAAAAAAATAATATAACAAAAACATTAAATTGTAATTTTATTGAAAATAACAGAGTCTCAGCACTATAATCCCTTTTACGTGCTAATAAACTAGGAAAGAAGACGTATTGCTGCCACAAACACACACACATCATGTGATTTGTTCCCACTATGTTCTTGAATAACTAACTGAAAAAAAAAGTGCTTCCCATTTGTTGCTACTATGTTTCTTCTCTTTGCTCTAACCTAAATAGGAAACATCCATGTTATAGTGTGTTTCTTATTACTCTAACATAATTGTTTATTCAAAAAGATCACAAAGAGAGACACAAAGAGAGAGAGAGAGAGAGAGAGAGAGAGAGAGAGAGAGAGAGAGAGAGAGAGAGAGAGAGAGAGCATGGAATGCATGGCCTTCTCTTCTCTTAGGGTCCCAAACCATGATTTCTTTTCTTTCTGCGTCCAACAGCCTTCCTCCTTACGCGCCAAGGCACGTGCTGTACTAATTCTATTATATTATATAATAAAAAGATGAAAAAAAATACAAAAAGTTCAAAAAAAAAAGAAAAAGAAAGAGAGAATTGGGAAGCTTCAGGCAAAAGCTCGGTCATTATCTCTGATAGTGAGCTTAACTTTATGCCTTTTTTTCTACTAAGAATAGCAGCAGCCAACTTGAACAAAAGGCAAAAAAAAAAAAAAATAAAAAAAAGAAATAATAATAATAAAAGATTGAAAGATGGACTTCTTTTTTCAAGTTGGGTCTGTCAAATCTGCGGTGACAAACGACCATTTTAGTTTTTTCGTTATAATTCAAAGACTTTTTTTGTTAATCGTGGATCAGTGTGAGACCCATGTGATTTGAATGGACGGCCAATCCGAATCGAAAACCAATCTTTTGAGAAAGTAATCAGCTGACTATTAGGACATTATTCTTGACCCCTGTACTATACATTATAAGGTTGAGAAGTTGTGAAGCATATATAAATATGTAACTTGGGAAGCTTTCGAAAGATTTTTTTTTTTATAATTTTTATAATTTTTTATAATATGGTTGGAAAAAATTGCTTTAAATCTTTATCCTTCTTCATGTTGGACAAAGTGTGTCACGCCGATTTCTTTGACGTTTTCATTCAGTTAATGTTCAATATTTGAAGTTGATAAGTCATGGGGTTCCAATGGGTGTTGTTGGGCCAAACAATTAAAAATGAATCGCGCCGAATCCATTTTTGTAATAATTAAAAAGCATTGTCACAATCAAAGGGGTCGTGAAACCTGATATTTTAATAATTTTAAATCAGTCTGATTAATAACTTCGGTCAATTTAAGATGCCAAAAGAAAAAAAAAAAAAAAAAACAAACAAACATCAAACGTAAGTATGAAATTAACGTTAAGTTAAAACTTATATTTACGACTAGTAAAAAAATTTTTCCACATAAATTTTCTTTTTACGATTGCTAAAAAGATTTTTTAAGTAAATAAAATTTTTTTACAACATAAATTATTTTTTACTAATTGTAAATGACACATTTATATGATAAATTGTGTTTTGTTGGTGGATTCATGCTATAGTTTAGATCATGATTTGTGACTCGTTACAGTATTTTTTTTTTCACAAAAAAATACACGTAAATAAAGAATGGTTCTAAATCATGATTCTGAATCCATAAACGAAACTTTCACATGTTTTAATGTCTGTTATTTATTTAATTTAATTTTAAAAATCTGCTCCACACTACCATTTCCTGAAATATTAAATTTGAAGGAATAATAACATAGATAAAAGACCTTAGTCAATCCGGATTGGTTCCCATGCTGGCCTTCCATTGCACAACCAGAGTTTAGTTGGCAAACCCATGTGAAGACCTTTAGTAGGGCAATGTTGAAGCCCAACTTGAAGAGAAGGGACCATGTTTACTATCCACACTAGGCCATATTGGGTCTGGTTTGGCCCAAATTTATTTTATTGGGCTATGGTTCATACGCGCCCAGATTTTATTTTGGGAAAAGAATTTCCTCTCCAAAGGAGCATGATTTTTTTTTTTTTTGCAAATAAAAAAACTACTATTAGATACTTTATTTATCAACTTAAAGCAATATAATTTTATTAATTTTTTAAATACGGATAGTTTTAAAATTTTTTGTGATTAAACATAAAAGATAAAAGAAAAATATTGAAATATAATCTGTCTACCTTAACAGAGAAGATAGTAAAAGAAAAAGTGTGTTTTGAGTTCAGATATTATTTTTAGGCTCCGTTTATTTCGTTGATTCGAGTTTAGAATTCGAGTTTTACTACAGTAAAAAGCTCTCACAAACAATCACATCTAACTTTTTTACTACAGTAAAAAGCTCTCACATAAAATCACATCTAAACTCAAATTAGCGAACTAAACGGGCCCTATTTCAAGGCATAAATAAATAGTAGACAAAATGGAATGGGGTGTTGGCTATTTTGGGCAGTAATTGGGCCTTATTTTTCTGACATCCTTGATCTGTTAAGATCTCATCCTAGTAAATATTTACGCGATAAACTTGGGCAATTATATTACACCTCTATGTGTTGGTTTAGTGGTGCGTTGATAGTACTTTTCCACTAATTCAATGCCAATCTTTTCTTGTTGTTTTGAGCATTGAAAGTCTTCTCCTCGCTAATAGTTTTATCATTGCGTTTTGTGGTTGTTTTTTCATTTTTTCTGTTTTGTTTGCTTTGGGTTTGTAATAACAAGTGGGTTTACAGTTTACAACGATTATTTTTGTCTTCATCTAATTGTTTAGTTGCATTTTCCACTAGATTTATTTCTTGCCCCCTTTTGCTGTGATCCCTATGAGATTCTTGAAATTGATTGGTCAGATAATTTCAACTATTATGGATGATATGTTAATGAACTATATGTGTGTGTTCAGTATTTAGTGTATTTTTCCAAGTGTTCGTTTGTCGAGTTTGATAGGTAGTATCCCCTATAAACATTTTAGTCGAATTTACAAGTGGACTATTAAAGTGTGAATTAACATTTATCTTACTTTTTCATGATTGGAAATATATTCTTTTTTAAAATAAAAAATTACCAGGGAGATTAATTATTAAAAAAAAGATGATTTTTCCCTTTTAAAAAAAATATAATTCGAGAAAAAAAAGAGAGCTTTTTGGACAGGACACTTGTTGTGGCACCACCAAACCACAACAACCAACTTCGGTCGCATCCTCTTCCTTCACTGACAACCCAACTTCGTCTTGTGCAGATTGGGGAGACTCGTTAATCTCAAAGCTAAAACCAGCCATGTCCATCGACATCCCAGGCTTAAGACAAAGGTGCATTCTTTTTCCTTCATTTTTCTTATTATTATAAGATTTATTTATTTATTTATTTTGCTAGAAAGTAGAAATTGTAAGTGGGGTATGTACCATTTGTTAGCTCTGATTACATGTTAGCGTGTTTGGAGTGGGAATTGTATCGTATGACCCTTTTTGGACATCATGGGAGGATTTTGAGGATTCTCAATTCTCATGAAAATTAACTACAACATGGGTTTTGGATTTGGGTTGAGGAAATGAGGTTAGAATTGGTTGTCATAAGTGAATCTTGGTTCAAGTCTGAAGTTTGTGCGGGCATGGATTTGTGGTTTAAGAATAAATTTTGAGGCAAATCATGATTGTGTTATGTTTTTAGGTCTTTTTATATGATGACTTGGTATTTGGTTTGCTAAATTTAATGATCATTTCTTTCAAAGAGATAATTAAAGACTTTGCATTCTTGTTCTTATTGTTCTTTTAAAGACATTTTTCCTGGTATGAAAATAGACAGGAAGAAAAATAAAAGGTGAGGCTTAGAAATAAAATAAGATTATTAAAAATAATCAAACTATCTTTTCTCAGTGACTGGTTTCTCTCGTTATAACCATTTCATATTTGTCTTTGGCTTCTAGGTATATTGACTCGTGCAAGAGGCATGATGTCCTTCCTAGTAATGCAATTTTGTCTGGTCTCTGTAAGGTTTGTGATAATTATGGCCCTTTTTTCTTCCCATACTAAGATTTTAATCATAATTTTTCATTATCAAATTCTAATGCTTTCAAGTAGAGATTCTCATTGTCATGTTTTGAGTGAAAATTGTGTTAAAAGTGTTTCAATCTGATTATTTTGTCTTTTCCTGTACAGGCTGAGGTTAAAAAAGCTCGCCATGAGCTATGTAGCTTGGAGATTTTCCTGCACCACCTCAAGGATGTTGATTTTCTTCCCCTATTTGACGTCTTTACGCAACTTGATAATTCCGAGATTGAAGCAGTTGATCTGTGCAATGGATCATCTTGCACATTGAAGGGCGAATATGCTTTGAAATTGATGCGGGCGATCAATCAAAAGCTTCGGGTTGTTGATCTGCAGGATTTCTTTGGAAAGAGCTCTTTACGGTATATGGTGAAGTGATTTTTAGTCTATGCATATCTATAAATGAATTAGTTCATCTTGCAGTTACTGCATTCACTCAGTCCCATTTCAGACCCTTTGAGGATATCTTCGTGGTAAAATCTGGCTTGGGAAGAAAAAATATAGTGAAAATTTAACTAATAATAATTTATGAACTGCTGCTTCAGTTTCCCTAAATTTTTCCGCTCAACTTAGGAAATTCCAATTATCTCTCTTTTTGGTCACTAAAATTCTCTTTGTTCCCCATTTCTTACTATTTTTCCTATTTTCTAATGATACCAATTATCTGCTGTTCTTTTCTTAGAGAAGCATAGTATTGAAGGATGAATTTGTGAAGCGAGATTATCAATAATACGAGTTTCAATTTTTTACTCAGGGATCTCTCTAAGAAAGGTTTGCCATGCCAAATGTTGATCTTGATGGCTTCGAATTTTCGGAAGCTTAATATGTCGGGGCAGTTCATGCAAATACACACCCTTAACCTCGATTTCAGTAGTTCACTCACTAGTTTCCAGGAGGATTGCTTTGCTTGCATGCCTAATTTAATGCGGCTCTCGATGTGTGAAACGAGAATTTCAAATCTTTGGACTACTACGGCTGCACTCTCTAAGCTTCCTTCTTTGGTTGAACTTCGGTTTCAGAATTGGCTGTGTTGCAATGATTCTGGGTCCTGCTTTGTATCATCTAGTGTGAAGTCAAATAGAAAAACTGATTCTGGTTTGCCAAAAAAAAATCCGTACGTTGGAGGAGTATCTGTTGATCTTCGTGAACTCTTAGACCAAAACTCAAGCACTGAACAGGTTCTCAGGAATATGGTTTCACTTAGTGAATTGATTGTAAATAATGACGTTCAAAGCATGAGTGAAGATTCATCAGATGATAGTGAGACAGAATATTTGAATTGCCAGCAAGTATATGGTAACATGGAGCCGTCGCCCACTGCTTTTCCTGGATGGCATGGACAATTCGATTTTCAGAATGAGGTAACAAAGATGGCCTACCGAAATGGGTTCATGTTTTGAAGTCATTTAGTTAGATTCATGTTGAAGTCATTAGAACAAAAAATTCCATGTAATTATTTCAGCTAAAAAATTGTAATTAAAAAGGAAAAAAATAGAATATAAAATATGGTGTCGTTTTTTCAGGGGAATATCAACAATATCATTACAATTCATCAAATTCAACATAATCATCAATTTTGCTTTCATATTCATCACCATCAATCTATCATTTCACAGGTTTCCTTTGATACCTTACAATATCAAAATGAAGAGGAGTCAACAAAGGGTGCCTTTACACAGGACAATGCAGATCTTGCAATGAACTATATTTCTTATCATCCTTCACCAGTATGTTTTGAGAAACATTACAGAGAATACATGATAGCTTCATTACCTCGTTTGAAAGTTTTAGATAACTTGCCTATTAGAAAAAGTGACAAGGAGAGGGCTAGTGTTACGTACTTAGAACACTTTGAACATCTACCTTATAGAAGAAAAAAAAAAGAATGTGTCGTTAGTATTTTAAAAAAGCGTGAAGTAAAAGCAGGCCGCAGTCCCGGGCGAAACTCATCATGCCTGCCTGGGATATCTCAAAACTTTTATACCAAGTCATTTTGCGCTGCTAAGGTGGGTTCTTCTGCTTGGCCATTACTGCATCCAATTTCTATTTCGGGAACTCTTGTTGGAGATGAAAGAAGGAGCTTTCGTCCTAGGCAGTTTGAGTATCATCCAACTGATTGTAGCTTAATGGTATTTGGAACTTTGGATGGCGAAGTGGTCGTACTCAACCATGAGAGTGAGACAGTTATTAGTTATATTCCTTCACTTGGAGCAATGAACAGTGTGTTAGGACTCTGTTGGCTCAAGAGACATCCGTCTAAGGTAAGTAATTACTGTATCAAATGAGATCAGATGATATTATTAGGGTTTTCGTTTCATAAGTTCTAGTAGAAAATTTGAATTAAAATTCAAATTTTTGTGAGAGAAAGCACTGTAGCAAAAAGGTTGAATTGTGATTCAAGCAAACCTTTGAAAGAACGGGGCGTATATTGTCATTATTGTAATTGCGTAATCATAGCAATCAGAATCTTCGTCTTGCGCACTATTTTACTTGTTAACACTGCACTATTATGAAATGATGTGTTTCCAATATGACAATTTCTGATCCTATTTGTTTTCCAATGTTGTCAGCTTATAGCTGGTTCAGACAATGGCTCCTTAAAATTGTACGATATCCAGCATAGGTCGCAAATAATAACAGGCGTATACAATAGTGTTGGAACTGTCACGTTTGATGAGTTTGACCAATTGACATCTGTTCATGTCAACTCTACTGATGAGCTATTTCTTGCAAGCGGTTACTCAAGAAATGTTGCCTTATATGATATCAGCAGTGGAAGGCGTCTACAGGTGTTCACTGATATGCATCGAGAGCATATTAATGTCGTTAAATTTGCAAACCATTCTCCGTCTATTTTTGCAACTTCTTCATTTGACCAGGACGTCAAGATGTGGGACTTGAGACAGAAACCGTTACGGGCTTGCTATACTGCTACTAGCAACAAGGGCAATGTGATGGTTTGTTTTTCTCCTGATGATCACTATCTTTTGGCTTCAGCTGTTGACAACGAGGTAAAATTTTGATATTCTATATATGTTGTGGTTGTGAGTGGTCCAAATATCAAACTTATACTATGGTGCCATGAGCAGATGTTTCAGCGTTTCTTATCCTAAAACTTAGTTCTGATGATATGATTTTGGAGAAAAATAAAATTGTGACAATTAGTATTTGAGATGAAAGAGAAGTTGTTAGAATTTTTAGGGGAAAAAAAAAGAAATTTGTCGGGACGAGGAGGTCAAATATGGGGGAAAAGCAAGTACAGGATAAGGCAAAAGAGATGTGGAATTGAGCATGGGGCATGGTTTTAAATAGAAGAAATAACTATTTGGTTGTCATTTTTTTTTTTATTTTGAAGAAAATAAGTATTTTATTTGGAGAATCTCAACTTTGTGATTTGCTATTGCTGGTTCCTAAGCAAATTTATATCCATGAGTGAGATTGCTGAATTAAAAAGGAAAGATAGTAATTTATAGCTTGAGATTAACCTATAAATAATTACAGGTTAGACAGCTTTTGGCTGTTGATGGGAGGCTTCATTTGAACTTTGGGATAGCTCCTACAGGAAGCACTCAAAACTATACTCGATCTTATTACATGAATGGACGGGACTATATCATTAGTGGGAGTTGTGATGAACATGTGGTCCGTGTTTGTTGCGCTCAAACGGGAAGGCGTCTCAGGGATATATCTTTAGAGGTAGATGAGTCTTCTGTTTGTAGTTTCATAATTTTGACAGTCAAGCTCTTGATCCGAGTTATGTAAAAGCTCTTGAAATTGAGAAGTGTATAGTTGTTGCTTTCTTCTTCTTCACCCGTTTCTTGTCTTGGAAACAACAATGAGACAAATGCTTGTTTCTATTGTGTGCAGGGAAAAGGCTCTGGTACTTCTATGTATGTTCAATCTTTACGGGGTGATCCTTTCCAAGTGAGTTTTTCTTTTTCTCTACTTCCAATACTTTCTGTTTTTGAGCTTAAAGTTTTGTGAATGAGTTGTCATATTATTGGATTCCCTATTTCTCTTGCTCCGTTTCTGTTAGAGCCCGAGCCCCTCCCATTAAATTCGTGTACTCTAGGAGGAGCAAGGGGGCAATAGTTAATTCTCACAGGGAGGCGTAGTAGGAAGAGATAATGGCGGCAAATATCATCGGGTTTCACGCTGAGGTCAAGCATGCCGTTAGGAATTGGTTTTGCATGGGAAATACCGTGAGTGAGGAGTCTATAAAATAGAGCTTGTAGTAAAAAGGGAGGGTATTGTATTGAGAATTGAGTCTGAATATTGGAGGGAGAGGAACGTCGAATTCCTCCTATCTGTAATTTCCGTCTTTACGTTTTTCAGTTTGATCAATAACAGCTAAGAAAACCGCCCAGAAATTTTGGGTTTCTATCATTGGTATTAGAGCCACCGATCCTATGGCCACCGTCCACCACGACCTGCGCGTTACAGACCGAGTTGCCATGGTGGAGCAAAGGATAGAAGACGTTCACGACACTCTTCAGATAGTTGGAGCCATAGCTGACCGAGTTCCCCAGCTGCAAGAGGATGTTACTCGGCTGGACACCAGAGTTGGAGAGATGCAAGGATCGGTGCTAGAATCGAGGAGTTGTTGTAGAGGCAGGCCCGATTGTTTGATAGACAGCATCCAGAGAGGGAGCCGGTCAGGAACCTGGATCGGACACCCAAGGCGAGAACCGGAGAGGGGACGAGCAATCCCTCGAGAAGGCTCACCAGTATGACGGGGGGAAGGAGGAGGAATACAGCGCCAAGTATCACCGGGACGGTAGAGGGGATTTTCGAGGGAGGAAGTTGGAGCTTCCGGTTTTCCACGGCGAAGATCCGTACGGCTGGGTGTTTAGGGCCGAGCGCTATTTCGCTGTGAACGACATCGAAGACGAGGAGCGAATTTTGGCGGCCTCCGTGTGCATGGAAGGAAGAGCGCTAGGGTGGTTCCAGTGGGTTGATGCACATGACCCGTTTGTGGGCTGGAGAGAACTTCGGACGGCCATCATCCAGCGATTCAGCCGCGCCCGAGAAGGAGATCCGACGGAGCGGCTGATGGCGCTCTGACAGACCGGAGGAGGGGCGGATTACCGGGACACATTTGAGGCACTGGCTGCCTCCATGAGAGGTGTGCCCGAACCTATCTTCAAGGGAGCCTTCCTGAATGGACTACGAGAGGACGTGCGGGCCGAGGTGAGGATGCATCGGCCTGTCAACCTGTTGGAGGCAATGGACCTGGCCCAACAAGTGGAGGACCGACTTGAGGCGGTGGACCGGGTCAGGAGGAAGAAGGTGGGGTGGGTCTCCAGACCCGAGTACACGGGTCGACCCAGGTTAAGCCCTTATTCCCAATTTAACACCTCAGAGGTTCGCGAAAGCTCCCTTCAATCCCAATTAAATCGAGATTCCAACGGCCAACAAAAGGGGCTCACGGCGGCAACCTCGAAGGCTCAGCCTCCTACTGGAGGAGATTTCGGGTTTCGACGTCTAACCTTCGACGAAGTACAGCAGCGTAAGGCTCGCGGTCTTTGCTTCCGGTGCGATGAGAAGTATAGTCCTGGGCATCGTTGCAAGAACTGGTCATTACAGGTGTTGATGTTGGCCGACGAAGACTCGGAGGATGAGTGTAAGGAGGAGGGGTCCACGGAGGAAGGAAACACCGATCTAGGAAGCTCGGCGGCCGCAGAAATAGCCGCCTTAGCACTCAACTCCTTTAACGGTTGCTCTTCGGCAAAGACGTTAAAGGTCAAAGGTTCGATTAATGGGAAGGAAGTCATCATCCTTGTCGATAGCGGGGCCTCCCACAACTTCATCTCCACCGCGCTGGTGAGCGAACTGAAATTACCCTAGGACTTGACCACTCGGCACAAGATCCAGGTAGGGAATGTGATGATCTTCAAGCAGGATGGGATTTGCCGTTCGGTGCAGGTGTTGATCCAGGGGCATCGAGTGATTGAGAATTTTTTCCCTTTTGAATTGGGAAACGTGGATACGGTGCTCGGAGTCACGTGGCTTAGGACTTTAGGGGAGGTACGAGCTGACTAGACTCGTTTCACACTGAAATTCTTGGTAGGAAGTCAATGGGCTTGCCTGCAGGGGGACCCCGCGTTATGCTGCTCTAAGGTTAGTATGCGTTCGATCTTTCGTTCGTTATTGTGCGAGCATGCTAGAGTGTTACTCGAAATTGGGGTGGCCGCCACCGAGGAACAGGGTCTTTCGACCGCGGCAACGCCACAGGAGCTGGCCGCACTTCTGGGCCAATTCAAGTCCGTTTTCGAACTGCCTGAGGGACTTCCTCCGCGCCGTGCTCGTGACCATCACATTGTTTTATGAGAGGGGGTATCTCCCCCTAACATCCGGCCCTATAGATATCCCCATATCCAGAAGACAGAGATAGAGCGTCTAGTGGGCGAGATGTTAGCGTCGGGGATAATCCGACCAAGTACTAGTCCATTCTCGAGTCCTGTTCTGCTGGTCAAAAAGAAGGATGGCAGTTGGAGATTTTGTGTGGATTATCGTGCCGTCAACCAGCTGACAATTCCGGATAAGTTTCCCATTCCTATAATCGACGAGCTGATGGACGAACTACAAGGGGCCAGTGTATTCTCCAAGTTGGACCTCCGTTCAGGATACCACCAGACTCGTGTACGGGAAGAAGACGTAGAGAAAACAGCGTTTCGTACGCATGAAGGGCACGTGATGCCCTTCGGGCTTACCAACGCCCCTGCCACCTTCCAATCTCTAATGAACACGGTATTCCGACCCTTCCTACGTAAATTTGTGCTCGTTTTCTTTGACGATATTTTAATTTACAGCCGGTCAAGCGAGGAGCATATTCGGCATTTGGAGCTGGTTTTACAGATGCTGCACCAGTAGCAGTTATACGCCAACCAAAAGAAATGTATTTTTGGCAGTAAACAGGTGGACTACCTCGGCCACATCATTTCAAAAGAGGGTATTGCAGTTGACCCCTCGAAAGTGCAAGCCATCACTTCTTGGCCTACCCCTCGTTCGGTAAGGGAATTTAGGGGATTTCTCGGCTTGACCGGGTACTACTGCCGATTTGTGGTAGGTTATGGGGGGCTAACTCGTCCCCTGACCGACTTGCTGAAGAAGGGGGCATTTTCACTGGTCTCAACTAGTCGAAGAGGCATTTCAGAAACTTAAAGAACTAATGGCAGAACTCCCAGTTCTCGCCTTGCCGGATTTTGGAAAATTTTTTATTTTGGAAACTGATGCTTCGGGCAGTGGTGTAGGTGCTGTATTAATGCAGGAGGGGTGACCACTGGCGTATTTCAGCAAGGGACTGTCCTTAGCCGCACGTTGGAAGTTGGTTTATGAGAGGGAATTGCTGGCCATTGTCCTCGCAGTTCAAAAATGGCGCCACTACCTCCTCGGTTGACACTTTGTCATCCGTACCGACCAGCAGAGCCTACGCCACCTCATGGACCAGCGGGTTTTGGCACCCGATCAGCTTTGGTTGGTGACCAAACTCTTCGGCTATGACTTTGAGATCCAATACAAGCCGGGAGCCGCCAACCGAGTGGCCGATGCTTTGTCACGGAGGGAAGAGGCCGATATCCCCACCTTTTCCGCAATCTCCGTTCCTGAGCAACTTGACCTTGACGCCCTTCAACAGGAACAGGCTGGAGACCCCCACTGTGCAGCATTGATGGCCAACCTACAGGCTGGAGCAGGGTCGGTTCCTGGTTACAGCACTCAAAACGGGTTGCTCCTGTTTAAAACTCGTTTAGTTATCCAGCCTCGTCGCCATGGGTGAGGGCTCTCCTTCACGAGTTTCATAACTCAGTCATTGGTGGGCATTCGGGTTTCCTTCGTACTTACAAGCGTTTGGCAGCAATAGTTTTTTGGAAGGGAATGAAAAAGGTAATCAGGGAATATGTGGCGGGCTGTGAAACGTGCCAGCAATGCAAGACCGAAGCTTTATCTCCAGCGGGGCTGTTAACCCCCCTGCCAGTGCCACAGCGGGTTTGGGAGGACATATCCATGGACTTTATCAGTGGGTTACCAAGGTCGAAGGGGGTAGATGCCATCCTGGTTGTGGTGGACCGTTTGTCCAAATATGCTCACTTCTGCCCACTTGCCCACCCATTCACCGCCAAATAGGTTGCCAAGGCTTTCGTAAAGGAAATCATCCGTCTACATGGGGTGCCCAAGACCATTGTTAGTGACCACGACCCGTTGTTTATGAGCCTTTTCTGGCGGGAGGTATTCAAGCTGCAGGGCACCAAGTTGCACACTAGCTCCGCTTATCACCCGCAATCGGATGGGCAAACGGAAGTCACCAATCTGTGTCTAGAGACATACTCACGGTGCTTTGCTAATGACAAACCCCGACAGTGGCAGGGTTTTCTTCCCTGGGCCGAATATTGGTTCAATACCAATTATAGTTCCTCTACAAAGTACACCCCATTCTTCATTGTCTATGGTCGGCACCCGCCTACCCTCCACTGCTACCAGGAGGGCTCCGCAGTAGTACAGGGGGTCGAGGAACAGCTGCGGCTGCGGAATCAAACAATTGACCTGTTGAAGGAACACCTACTGTCGGCTCAGCATCAGATGAAGAAGTTTGCGGATCGTCATCGCTGGGATGTCTCCTTCGCCACAGGTGACTAGGTGCTGCTGCGATTACGTCCTTACTACATGAAATCATTGGCCCGCAGACGTAATGAAAAACTTAGTCCACGATTCTATGGTCCATTCGAGGTAGTAGAACGGATTGGCCCCGTTGCATATCGCCTTAAGCTGCCTCCCACAGCTAGGATTCACCCTGTCTTTCACGTGTCTCAGCTGAAACCGTATAGGGGACTGGTGGTTTCTGGTCTGCCCCTGCCTCCTAACCTCTCAGACGAACTGGAGTTGGATGTTCAACCTTCGGCAGTGCTGGATTCCTGAGTTCGATCGGTGGGTGGTAAACAAGTACCGGAGGTGTTGGTTCAGTGGGATGGTCTACCAATCGGGGATGCCACATGGGAGCCCGTTTACACCATTCAAACCCAGTTTCCGAACTTCAACCTTGGGTACAAGGTTGGTCTCGG